>NC_069499.1:972758592-972866092 GCF_027579735.1 Bombina bombina | reverse complement strand
CACCACAAAAAAGGGTGGGTCTCATGGACTCTTGCCAATATGAAAGAAATGAATTTATCAGGTAAGTTCTTACATAAATTATGTTTTCTTTCATGTAATTGGCAAGAGTCCATGAGCTAGTGACGTATGGGATAGCAAATACCCAAGATGGGGAACTCCACGCAAGAGTCACTAGAGAGGGAGGGATAAAATAAAGACAGCCAATTCCGCTGAAAAAACAATCCACAACCCAAATCAAAAGTTTTAATCTTTATAATGAAAAAACCTGAAATTATAAAGCAGAAGAATCAGACTGAAACAGCTGCCTGAAGTACTTTTCTACCAAAAACTGCTAGTGAAGAAGAAAAAACATCTAAAATGGTAGAATTTAGTAAAAGTATGCAAAGAAGACCAAGCTGCTGCTTTGCAAATCTGATCAACAGAAGCTTCATTCTTAAAAGCCCAGGAAGTAGAAACTGACCTAGTAGAATGAGCCGTAATCCTTTGAGGCAGGGATTTACCCGACTCCACATAAGCATGATGAATCAAAAGCTTTAACCAAGACGCCAAAGAAATCGCAGAAGCCTTCTGACCTTTCCTAAAACCAGAAAAGATAACAAATAGACTAGAAGTCTTTCTGAAATCTTAGTAGCTTCAACATAATATTTCAAAACTCTTACCACATCCAAAGAACGTAAGGCTCTTTCCAAAGAATTCTTAGGATTTAGGACACAAGGAAGGAACAATAATTCCTCTATTAATGTTGTTAGAATTCACAACTTGAGGTAAAAATTTAAATAAAGACAGCAAAACCACCTTATCCTGATGAAAAATCAGAAAAGGAGACTCACAAGAAAGAGCAGATAATTCAAAAACTCTTCTAGCAGAAGAGATGGCCAAATGGAACAATACTTTCCATGAAAGTAATTCAATGTCCAAAGAATGCATATGCTCAAACAGAAGAGCCTGTTAAGCCCTCAGAACCAAATTAAGACTCCAAGGAGGAGAAATTGGCTTAATGACAGGCTTGATATGAATCAAAGCCTGAACAAAACAATGAATATCATAAAGATTAGCAATTTTTTCTGTGAAACAGCACAGAAAGAGCAGAGATTTGTCCTTTCAAGGAACTTGCAGACAAAACCTTATGAAGAAACTATAAAATCCTAGGAATTCTAAAAGAATGCCAAGAGAAATTATGAGAAGAGCATCATAAGATGTAAGTCTTCCAAACTCGATAATAAATCTTTCTAGACACAGATTTACGAACCTACAACATAGTATTAAATCACAGAGTCAGAGAAACCTCTATGACTAAGCACTAAGCGTTTTAATTTCCATACCATCAATTTTAATAATTTGATTTCCTGACGGAATAAAACGAATCTTAAGATATAAGGTCTGGCCTAAATGGAAGTGACCAAGGTTGACAACTGGACATCCGAACAAGAACCATATACCAAAACCTGAGCAGCCATGCTGGTGCCACCAGCAGCACAAACGATTGCTACATGATGATTTTGTAAAATCACTCTTAAAAAGAAGAACCAGAAGGAGCAAAAATATAGGCAGATTGATAACTCCAAGGAAATGTCAATGCATACACTGTTTCCGCCTGAGGATCCCCAGACCTGAATAGGTACCTGGGAAGTTTTCTTGTTTAGATGAGATGCCATCAGAACTATTACTGGAAAGCCTCACATCAGAACAATTTGAAAAAACACATCTGGGTAAAGAGACCATTCTCCCGGATGTAAATCTTGATTGACAGAGATAATCCGCTTCCCAATTGTCTAAACCTGGGATATGGACTGCAGAAATTAGACAGGAGCTGGATTTAGCCCAAGCAAGTATCCAAGATACTTCTTTCACAGCCTAAGGACTGAGAGCCCCACCCTGATGATTGACATACGCCACAGTTGTGACATTGTCTGACTGAAAAACAATAACGTCTCTCTCTTCAAAAAGAAGCCGAAACTGACGAACTCTGAGAATGCACGGAGTTCCAAAATATTGTATGGTAATCTCGCCTCCTGAGATTTCCAAACCCCTTATGCTGACAGAGATCCCCAGACAGCCTCCTAACCTAAAAGATTTGTATCTGTAGTGATCAAGGTCCAGGTTGGATGAATCGAAGAGACCCGTAGAACTAAATGATGGTGATCTAACCACCAAGTCAAAGATAGTTGAACATTGGAATTCAAAGATATTAAAAATGATATACTAGAATCCCTGCATAATTAATTCAGCATAAAAAAACTGGCAAGGTTTCATATGAAAATGAGCAAAGGGAATTGAATCCAATGCTGCAGCCATGAGACCTAAAACTTCCATGCATATAGTTACTGAAGGAAATAATAGAGACTGAAGGTTCCGACAAACTGAACCCAATATAATTGTCTCCTGTCTGTTAGAGACAAAGACATTGACACAATCTATCTGGAAACCTAAAAAAGGTGACCCTTGTCTGCGCAACCAAGGATTTTTTGATAAAAAGATCCTCCAACCATGTCTTAGAAGAAACAACAAAAGTTGAATCGTATAAGATTCTGCAGAACAAAAAGACTGAGCCAGTACCACGAGATCGACCAAATAAGGAAACACTGAGAACCTTGAAAAGATTCTCAGAGCTGTCGCTAGACCAGAAGGAAAAGCAACAAATTGTAAATGCTTGTCAAAAAAAGAGAATCTCAGAAAATTAAAATAATCTGAATGAAAACAGAAGAAGATATGCATCTATTGTATCTATTGTAAACAAATAATGCCCTTACTGACCAAAAAGGCAGAATAGACCATATAAACACCATTCTGAAAGAAGGAACTCTTATATGACAAATCAAAAAGATTTTCTATCTTTGGGACAATGAATAGTTTTGAACAAAACCCCAAACCCTGTTCCTGAAATGGAACTGGTATGAATACCCCAGATAACTCCAGGTCTGAGCAGCGCCTTGAGACCCCAACTGGTAACCAGCCGCGCCTCACAAGTACCCAACACATACAGGTCTGAAACATACTTCAGAAAAGTGTGAGCCTTTACTGGAATAGCTGGAATATGCTAGAGAGAAAAAAACTTCTCACAGGCGGTTTTACTCTGAATCCTATTCAGTACCCCAATCTAAGACGTTTGGACCGAATTGAACCAAACAAATTTAAAAAAAGTCAAAACCTGCCCCTTACCAGCTAAGCTGGAATAAAAAACTGCACCTACATGCAGATTTGGGGGGCTGACTTTGATATTTTAAATAGCTTAAATTCATTCCATGTTGAAGAAAGCTTCCAATTATAAACATGTTACTTGGGGAAGAATTAGGATTCCGTTCCTTATTAAGAACAAACTAATATAAGCTTAAGATTTACTCTTAGAACTCAATCTTGAAGCAACAAAAAACTCCCTTCCCCAGAGTAACAGTTGGAAAAAATTGAATCCAATTGTGAACCAAATAATTTATTACCTTGGAAAAAATATGAATTTTAGAAATCAAATTAGCATTCCAAGATTAAGTCACAAAGTTCTTCTAGCTAAAAATAGCTAAAGACAGATTAAACCTCAATTGTGAAAATATCAAAAAAATGACGACACAAATTAAATTATTAGCATGTTTATCAACTTAACAATGCCAAAACAAATCATGATCCGATACTTGTTGCACTAAAGTATCCAACCAGAAAGTTGAAGCATTTGCAACATCAGCCAAATAAATTGCAGGCCTAAGAAAAGGACCTGAAATAAAATAATTTTCCTTAAATAAGATACAAGCTTCCCATCTGAAGGAAAAAAATAAATACTATTTTCTATAGGAATAGTAGTATGTTTAGCAAGAGTAGAGATAGCCCCATTAACTTTGGGGATCTTCCTCAAAACTTTAAACTAACTGCCGGCAAAGGATACAATTTAAAAACCTTAAAGGGCCACTGTAAGTAAATATTTTCTATGCCTGTTACTAACTAACTACCCCAAATACGCTTTTTATCAATAGCATTTCATTAACATATCTCTACCATATATCAGAAATCTTGTCTACAAATTTAATTGTTTTCCAAACCCACTCCGTGGGTATCCTTTGCTCTGTACCAATCCGTTTACAATACCTAGGTTTCAAAATGGCGCTTTAAACACAAAGTTATTGGTTTAAGTATTTTGAACATGCAGTGCTGAAAATAGTGGGCAGGATAATGTGACATCATCGGTGAATAAAAGATATAACTTTTAGAACGTTATTAAACTTCGTTTTGGAGAAAATATAGGTCAGTAGGTTTTAATTAATGTTTATTAACTTTAATATGTTAGTTGTTTAGCTTAAAAATTATAACAGAAAGTAATCCTTTAAAGAAGGAATAAAAGAAGTCCCAGGCCTATTCCATTCCCTAGTATCATGAACTGGGAAAAAAACCTCTGAAGAAACCACAGGTTAATGAGCAGAATTTAAATGTTAGCTAGTCTTAAATCAAAAGAACTAGACTCCTCAATATCCAATATAATCAACACCTTTTCAACAACGAATGTACTCTATATAAAAATAAAAAAGTAGATTTGTTAGTGTCAAATATCTGATGAAGTATATTCTAAATGAGAAAAAAACATCACCAGAGAAGGATAATTCAGTATGTTGTCGGTCATTTAAAAATTCATCAACTAAATGAGAAGTTTAAAAAAGACCTATACATTTTATTAGAAGGTGGGATGTCAGACAAAGCCTTTAGGATAGAATCAGAAAAACATTCTCATAGATTCCTAGGTATATCTTGTACATTAGATGTAAAAAGAATAGCAATAGATAATGCATAAATACTAATGGACTCTGCATGTAAAAGTTTATCAAGATAACTTATTACAAACCATAGCTAAAGATAAAATTCATAACATTAAAATAAATGAACCTAGCTTTGGTAGGACTGATATCAGTCATCAGGAATCCAACAGTATTTTCTGATACAGGAACAGTTTTTGGAATATCTTGCAATATGTAATAGAAAAAAACAACATATAAAGCAAAATTATCAAATACCTTAAATGACAGTTTCAGGAATGGGAAAAAATGCAAACAGAGCAAGCCTCTAGAAACTAGAAGCAACTAAAAAGTGAGACTTAAATAATGTAAAAAAACTGGCGCCAAGTAGGACGCCCACATATTTTTTGGCGCCAAAAACGTCTGTAATAAACACGAGAGTAAAAAATGACGCAACTACGTGAAAACTTCCGGCATCAACTACGACGCCGGAAATGACGACATTGACGTCAGACAAACGTCAATCTCGCGCCAAAAAAGTCTTGCGCCAAAACTGACACAATAAATTCTAGCATTTTTTGCACCCGCGAGCCTAACAGCCCGCAATTTAAAGGAAAAAAGTCAATTGAAAATTTTAGGTGCGAAAAATATTTCATTCATATGCATTTTCCCAAAAAATGAAACTGACAGTCTGAAAGAAGGAAAATAAACTGATTGACCTGAATCATGGCAAATATAAGTATAAAACATATATTTAGAACTTTACATATAAAGTGCCAAACCATAAATAAAATAAGACTTACTTACCCAAAGACACTCATCTACATAAAGTAGATAGCCAAACCAGTACTGAAATGAGTATCAGTAGAGGTAATGGTATATAAGAGTATATCGTCGATCTGAAAAGGGAGGTAGGAGAAATCTCTACGACCGATAACAGAGAACCTATGAAATAGATCCCCTAGAGGAAGACCATGGTATTCAAATAGGCAATACTCTCTTCACATCCCTCTGACATTCACTGCACTCTGAGAGGAAAATCGGGCTTCAGCCTGCTGCGAAGCGCATATCAACGTAGAAATCTAGCACAAACTTACTTCACCACCTCCATGGGAGGCAAAGTTTGTAAAACTGAATTGTGGGTGTGGTGAGGGGTGTATTTATAGGCATTTTGAGGTTTGGGAAACTTTGCCCCTCCTGGTAGGAATGTATATCCCATACGTCACTAGCTCATGGACTTTTGCCAATTACATGAAAGAAATATATATATATATATATACATACACACACACTATATATATATATATATATATATATATATATATATATATATACGCACGTTGATTGGAGTAGCCGTGTATTTAAATATCAAAATAATGGGGGGTAGGAGTCAACCATCATGGAGACAAGACGCATATCTCAGGAGCTCCAGCTTCATATACTAATTTTATAGGTTTTAATACTTATTTTTGTACTTTTCTTGCCTGTACCAGAGAATAGCATAATACATCATCATCTTATTACTGTTTGGGAGCTGTAGAGAGTTGAATGCTCTATCTGGCATAACCTATAATCCCCAGATTCAATCTGCCTATGATGAATACAACGTGTGTGCAGACATGGCTGCGTGTATTTTGATCCGGCTTAATGAATGGCTAGATAATTGCGGGGGAACACTTCTGGACGCAGTAGCTGCAGCTTTCGACTGCTCCGCTATACATAACACCCCTTTGGATGTCCAAACAGCTCGTGAAGGACAGTACGATAATGCAAAAGGGGGAAACAGAATATAGGCAGCCGCCATCTTTATTATCAAGATCGGAGCCTACAAGACCGCATGGTGATATGAAAGAGTGTGGAGAGAACACTATGCCCGATACTGGTAAGGAACTGAACGTCAATGTTATCGTACATGGCTGGATCAGTGAGAAGCAGCGGCACGCGGACCCGACTAGCTCTGCAACCTACATTAGAGGGACACTCTTAATCCCCTCTGGGGGAAAAAAAGGATAGAGTCCGGTCTTTTGAGACCAAAAATATGGGATACTGTCACCGGTGTGAGACTGTTGCTGACACAATACCTTTCTTGGAGGATATCACTTTGCAGCTGGCTTCAAAGTCTGATGGAGACTGCCACCGACCTTGTATGGTGACTATACTTAAAACCGGAGTCGGTTAACCAACTAGCCCTTTCACAGTTGCCGATTGGTAATGTGGACAAATGGCCGCTAATCTTTGATCAGGATGGCACTATATAAGACTTTAATTCATAGAGGAGACACTTTAGTTAATAGCTTGGATGTCCACTGTTTGGTGTTATGTTTATAACAGTTATTCTATATTTAATTGAAAACCTGCAACGCAGCACAGTTATTGTTTATAGTTCAGAGGGCTAGATATAAATTCAGGGTGAAATAACCTATATGACTACTGCCTAAATTAATATTAGGTTTGTAATAGATATCTTATGTATCACCTAGAGTCTATCTGTGATATAGTTTTTTTTTTTTTTTTTTTTTGAAGAGTCTCCCCAACCTAACCTCTGTATAAATACTCGAGTGACCTATACATGTTACATTTGGAGCAACTATAGTTTATGGGCATATACACCTCTCTTGTGGTCTAATGCATTTTACTAGAACAACCTGTAATTTCAGCTCTTCATGGCACGGCGCTAACCTGATTTAATACACATGTTACTTGTACTCCTGTTATATTACCTTGATCATGTTCTCCTGTTTACGTTTCTATTATTGAGATAAGGTGTTTTGGCATATATCATTTATTATGTTTATTCAAAGACTGCAACCAAAGAGACCTTTTACTTTTCTATTTTTATATGGAACTACTGTATATAACCTTAAGATCGGCTATAGGGTTTCCTAGTTAATACCCTGCCTCATGACTAACTTGCTAATTACTTTTGATAATGCTCCTTAACGGTGTATATTATAGAAGCACCTTTTTACCGTGGATGACTCAGACTGAACATTCTATATTACACGGCAGACATTAGACTGTATGAAAGTAGCTATGGTGTTTTTGTCTACTATAATTTGAATCTCCCTTACTCGGTTTAATACACTGTTTGGACTATGTTGATTTATGGTTTGTTGAGTCATACAACTATCATATAGGATGTATATATGCTTGTAGGCATGTAACACTTTAACATTCGATATAATGAGCCGTCACAAACTAGTTTCCAGTCTAAATATGGGAGATGTCTCACTGGGGCCCCCCTTTATATGCTCAATAACAAGCTGTTAGACACGTTTGGGTACACCTACCTCTGGCATATTTACATAACTTACATCGCTAAACTAACTTATATTTTACTATTAAAAGATGTGCTAGGATGTGGGTTCTTATATATGTGTTACTAGAATTCATAGTTTCCCGGTTATTTAAGTTTCCCTGTTTTGTATGTATATCTGGCGTCAGGGTTTCTTGCGTATAGGGGTATTAACATTAATTTGAGCAAATATTCCTCAGTTTATATTTTCTATGACATGAATTAGAAGCAATATGGACGTGTTGTCAGCGGCTGAGATGACATGGCCATCAATTTGCATAAACATTGCACTATGTTTACTATACTCCAGGGAGTCAGGATAATTTACCCCCTTAACACTGTATATACAATATTCATCTCGCTCAAACTGTTATATACTGTTGCATGTTCAGATGGATATACCCCGCTGCCAATGTGCTTAGCTATAGGTCATACATCTCTATATGTGATCCCATAGTCCTTGTTCTTACATACACTCCATTCTAGCATACGTTTTATCCATATGTTAACTCTGCGCCTCTTATTGCGCTTATATAGATAAGATGGTGCTCTGCCTAGCAATACCTCCTTTATCCCAAATTTGGCTCCTTACTACACAAAACATCCTATATGTCATCACTAACTACCGTCCCCCCCACTATTGGCTTACTATATCCCACATGCTATTAACATTTCTACTGAGCATTCTTCTCTTCCCCTACCCACCATCTCCCCATTACCCCTTACTCCCCCCCCCTTCATGACACCATTGAGCTTATCTCATAAGCAAAGGAAAATGAATCCTATTGAAACCTTTATTTATTTTTCAGGACAACCATCTAACTCATTCATCAAATAAACTTCTTTTCAGTGATCATACCAGCCCAAAGTTATAGATAGACCTTAAAGTGTAGATAACTCATTATCTGTATTGAAGTGAAGCAACCGGATCTATAAAAGCTCTATTATACCATTGCTATTATTTCTATATTAATTGTACACATGGGTTTAGTTACTTATATTTCTCTGGATGGTGATAGTCTATTGATGAATGTAATTCCCATGTTCACAGAAGAACAAAATAGTATCCATGTTGGTTGAAACTGAGTCCACAATCTATTGTTGCTATATATAGTTACTGTTCTACACCTTACCAAGCCCGAAAGCGGCTATAGTTTAAATTTATTACCTCCATTGAGTATCTATATTTTGCCAAGGTCCAAAAGTGACCTACTAATCTCAGAGAAGGTTGATATAATTATAAAAAAGGAGGTTGCAACTATTTCTGGCCATCTCATTTTTAATTTGTATTCACTTGACTGTACACTATATTATTATTGTGAATTGTATCCCAATGCTTGTACTGTTTAAGTTGTGTCATTTCTACATATATTGTATAAGTTTATAACAACCTCAATAAAAAATTAAATAAAAAATAAATAAAAAAATAAATAAAAAAAATATCAAAATAACAAGAGTATTGCATTGAGGAAAGATACTTTTTTTATTGGACTAACTATACATTTATAAGTTGACAAGCTTTCGGAAGAGTTCCTTCCTTTATCAAGTCTGGAGAAATACTGACCAATTCAATGGAATTTACAGATTATATCTTAAAACACAGAATAGCTAATAAGACAGAAAGTGCAGGGAGAGGAGGAGGTATCGTAAAAATCATGAGGGGGGCTTAGGTAACAGGCAGACAGTGTCCAGTGTAGGAGAACAGACAGGGGAAATATATAGCTATACATAGAGCATATACTGACATAAAGTTATATATCAACATTGAATCAATATCTATAAAGATGTGAAATTGTATACATAGGGGGAATACAAAAGTTAAAAAAGACAAAAGTGTGGTCATAGGCTTACCTATGTACCTATGTATAAAGAATGTGGAATATACAATGTAATTGACTAAATGAAAGTACATTACAAAAAATTCTGATAATGTGTTAAGAGTCCACATTTAGTCCAGAATTAAACAAGTTGAAGTGCATTATCATTTTCATTTCCATGGTATTTTTGACGTTGCCTCTGAGAATTTTGAGGTTTTGGATGGAGTGGTCAGGTTGGGTGAAATGGTGACCAACAGGGGTGCAGTATTTTGTTTCACAGTGGTTTTTGATTGTCTGTGTAAGTTCATCCGAAGGTGCAGTTTTTGGCTTGTTTCTCCAATATAGCATCCCACTTCACATGCAGTGCAATGTATCATGTATACCACATTGCAGATGTACATGAATATGCCCCTTTAATGTTATAGGATTTATTATTGTGATTTGCTGTGCTGCTTTCACAAACGTGTTGACACAGTTTTCAGAGAGCTTTATAGCAGCACTTGGTTCCATTCTGAGTGTTCTTTTTCTCAAGGGGTAGCTTCCTATGTACCAGTTCCTGCTTTAGGTTAGGTGGTTGTCTGTAGGACATACCTTATCTGCAGGAAAACCTGCACGCCATTCCCCCTCTGAAGTACCTCACTCCTCAGAATGTGTGAGAACAGCAAATGGATCTCAGTTACGTCTGCTAAGATCATAGAAAAAACGCAGGCAGATGCTTCTTCCAAATACTGCCTGAGATAAACAGCACACTCCGGTGCCATTTAAAAATAAACTTTTGAATGATGAATCATCTTGGGCAACTTTACTATTTGTGGCAGTACTGTCCTTACTTTGTTTGGACGCTATGGCACAATTATCACACAATTTGGAAGGGGGAGACACACTGGCTTCCATACATACAGAACATAGCTTATCTGAAGGTACAGACATGTTAAACAGGCTTAAACTTGTCAAAAAAGTACAAAAGACGTTTTAAATTAAAAACGTTACCGTCTCTTTAAATTTTAAACAGGGCACACTTTATTACTGAATATGTGAAAAACAATGAAGGAATTGTTCAAATTTTACCAAATTTTCACCAGTGTCTTAAAGCATTCAAAGCATTGCACCCCAAATTTCAGAGTTTTAACCCTTAAAAACATAATTTATGCTTACCTGATAAATTCCTTTCTCCTGTAGTGTAGTCAGTCCACGGGTCATCCATTACTTATGGGATATTAACTCCTCCCTAACAGGAAGTGCAAGAGGATCACCCAAGCAGAGCTGCTATATAGCTCCTCCCCTCTACGTCATACCCAGTCATTCGACCGAAAACCAAACGAGAAAGGAGAAACTATAGGGTGCAGTGGTGACTGGAGTATAATTTAAAATTTAGACCTGCCATAAAAAACAGGGCGGGCCGTGGACTGACTACACTACAGGAGAAAGGAATTTATCAGGTAAGCATAAATTATGTTTTCTCCTGTTAAGTGTAGTCAGTCCACGGGTCATCCATTACTTATGGGATACCAATACCAAAGCTAAAAGTACACGGATGACGGGAGGGACAGGCAGGATCTTTACACGGAAGGAACCACTGCCTGAAGAACCTCTCTCCCAAAAACAGCCTCCGAAGAAGCAAAAGTGTCAAATTTGTAAAATTTGGAAAAAGTATGAAGAGAAGACCAAGTTGCAGCCTTGCAAATCTGTTCAACAGAGGCCTCATTCTTAAAGGCCCACGTGGAAGCCACAGCTCTCGTAGAATGAGCTGTAATTCTTTCAGGAGGCTGCTGTCCAGCAGTCTCATAGGCTAAACGTATTCTGCTACCTCTCTCTCTGGCTTTGTAGCATAAGCTTTCTGACCTCTCCTCTGTCCAGAATAAACGACAAACAGGGAAGAAGTTTGGCGAAAATCTTTAGTTGCCTGTAAATAAAATTTCAGGGCACGGACTATGTCTAGATTGTGTAGAAGTCGTTCCTTCTTTGAAGAAGGGTTAGGACACAATGAAGGAACAACAATCTCTTGATTGATATTCCTGTTAGTGACTACCTTAGGTAAGAACCCAGGTTTAGTACGCAGAACTACCTTGTCTGAATGAAAAATCAGATAAGGAGAATCACAATGTAAGGCCGATAACTCAGAGACTCTTCGAGCCGAGGAAATAGCCATTAAAAACAGAACTTTCCAAGATAACAGCTTGATATCAATGGAATGAAGGGGTTCAAACGGAACACCCTGTAAAACGTTAAGAACTAAGTTTAAGCTCCACGGTGGAGCAACAGTCTTAAACACAGGCTTAATCCTAGCCAAAGCCTGACAAAAGGCCTGAACGTCTGGAACTTCTGACAGACGTTTGTGTAAAAGGATTGACAGAGCTGAGATCTGTCCCTTTAAAGAACTAGCAGATAAACCCTTTTCTAAACCTTCTTGTAGAAAAGACAATATCCTAGGAATCCTAAACCTTACTCCATGAGCAACTCTTGGATTTGCACCAATGTAAGTATTTACGCCATATTTTATGGTAAATTTTCCTGGTAACAGGTTTCCTAGCCTGTATTAAGGTATCAATTACTGACTCCGAAAATCCACGCTTTGATAAAATCAAGCGTTCAATCTCCATGCAGTCAGCTTCAGAGAAATTAGATTTTGATGTTTGAAAGGACCCTGAATTAGAAGGTCCTGTCTCAGAGGCAGAGACCAAGGTGGACAGGATGACATGTCCACTAGATCTGCATACCAGGTCCTGCGTGGCCACGCAGGCGCTATTAGAATCACCGATGCTCTCTCCTGTTTGATCCTGGCAATCAATCGAAGAAGCATCGGGAAGGGTGGAAACATAAGCCATCTTGAAGGCCCAAGGTGCTGTAAGAGCATCTATCAGAACCGCTCCCGGGTCCCTGGACCCGTAACAAGGAAGCTTGGCGTTCTGGCGAGATGCCATGAGATCCATATCTGGTTTGTCCCAACGCCGAAGTATTTGGGCAAAGACCTCCGGATGAAGTTCCCACTCCCCCGGATGAAAAGTCTGGCGACTTAGGAAATCCGCCTCCCAGTTCTCCACGCCTGGGATGTGGATCGCTGATAAGTGGCAAGAGTGAGACTCTGCCCAGAGAATTATCTTTGAGACTTCCATCATCGCTAGGGAACTCCTTGTCCCTCCTTGATGGTTGATGTAAGCCACAGTCGTGATGTTGTCCGACTGAAACCTGATGAACCTCAGAGCTGCTAGCTGAGGCCAAGCTAGAAGGGCATTGAAAAACATAATTTATGTAAGAACTTACCTGATAAATTCATTTCTTTCATATTAACAAGAGTCCATGAGCTAGTGACGTATGGGATATACATTCCTACCAGGAGGGGCAAAGTTTCCCAAACCTTAAAATGCCTATAAATACACCCCTCACCACACCCACAAATCAGTTTAACGAATAGCCAAGAAGTGGGGTGATAAGAAAAAGTGCGAAGCATATAAAATAAGGAATTGGAATAATTGTGCTTTATACAAAAAAATCATAACCACCACAAAAAAGGGTGGGCCTCATGGACTCTTGTTAATATGAAAGAAATGAATTTATCAGGTAAGTTCTTACATAAATTATGTTTTCTTTCATGTAATTAACAAGAGTCCATGAGCTAGTGACGTATGGGATAATGACTACCCAAGATGTGGATCTTTCCACACAAGAGTCACTAGAGAGGGAGGGATAAAATAAAGACAGCCAATTCCTGCTGAAAATAATCCACACCCAAAATAAAGTTTAACAAAAAACATAAGCAGAAGATTCAAACTGAAACCGCTGCCTGAAGAACTTTTCTACCAAAAACTGCTTCAGAAGAAGAAAATATATCAAAATGGTAGAATTTAGTAAAAGTATGCAAAGAAGACCAAGTTGCTGCTTTGCAGATCTGGTCAACCGAAGCTTCATTCCTAAACGCCCAGGAAGTAGATACTGACCTAGTAGAATGAGCTGTAATTCTTTGAGGCGGAGTTTTACCCGACTCAACATAGGCAAGATGAATTAAAGATTTCAACCAAGATGCCAAAGAAATGGCAGAAGTTTTCTGGCCTTTCCTAGAACCGGAAAAGATAACAAATAGACTAGAAGTCTTACGGAAAGATTTCGTAGCTTCAACATAATATTTCAAAGCTCTAACAACATCCAAAAAATGCAATGATTTCTCCTTAGAATTCTTAGGATTAGGACATAATGAAGGAACCACAATTTCTCTACTAATGTTGTTGGAATTCACAACTTTAGGTAAAAATTCAAAAGAAGTTCGCAACACCGCCTTATCCTGATGAAAAATCAGAAAAGGAGACTCACACGAAAGAGCAGATAATTCAGAAACTCTTCTAG
This sequence comes from Bombina bombina, assembly GCF_027579735.1. Taxonomy (NCBI): domain Eukaryota; kingdom Metazoa; phylum Chordata; class Amphibia; order Anura; family Bombinatoridae; genus Bombina; species Bombina bombina. The sequence continues at coordinate 972,851,933 of NC_069499.1, read as the reverse complement.
CAGAAGAGATGGCCAAAAGGAACAAAACTTTCCAAGAAAGTAATTTAATGTCCAATGAATGCATAGGTTCAAACGGAGGAGCTTGAAGAGCTCCCAGAACCAAATTCAAACTCCAAGGAGGAGAAATTGACTTAATGACAGGTTTTATACGAACCAAAGCTTGTACAAAACAATGAATATCAGGAAGAATAGCAATCTTTCTGTGAAAAAGAACAGAAAGAGCAGAGATTTGTCCTTTCAAAGAACTTGCGGACAAACCCTTATCCAAACCATCCTGAAGAAATTGTAAAATTCTCGGTATTCTAAAAGAATGCCAAGAAAAATGATGAGAAAGACACCATGAAATATAAGTCTTCCAGACTCTATAATATATCTCTCGAGATACAGATTTACGAGCCTGTAACATAGTATTAATCACGGAGTCAGAGAAACCTCTATGACCAAGAATCAAGCGTTCAATCTCCATACCTTTAAATTTAAGGATTTCAGATCCGGATGGAAAAAAGGACCTTGTGACGGAAGGTCTGGTCTTAACGGAAGAGTCCATGGCTGGCAAGATGCCATCCGGACAAGATCCGCATACCAAAACCTGTGAGGCCATGCCGGAGCTATTAGCAGAACAAACGAGCATTCCCTCAGAATCTTGGAGATTACTCTTGGAAGAAGAACTAGAGGCGGAAAGATATAGGCAGGATGATACTTCCAAGGAAGCGATAATGCATCCACTGCCTCCGCCTGAGGATCCCGGGATCTGGACAGATACCTGGGAAGTTTCTTGTTTAGATGAGAGGCCATCAGATCTATCTCTGGGAGCCCCCACAATTGAACAATCTGAAGAAATACCTCTGGGTGAAGAGACCATTCGCCCGGATGCAACGTTTGGCGACTGAGATAATCCGCTTCCCAATTGTCTACACCTGGGATATGAACCGCAGAGATTAGACAGGAGCTGGATTCCGCCCAAACCAAAATTCGAGATACTTCTTTCATAGCCAGAGGACTGTGAGTCCCTCCTTGATGATTGATGTATGCCACAGTTGTGACATTGTCTGTCTGAAAACAAATGAACGATTTTCTCTTCAGAAGAGGCCAAAACTGAAGAGCTCTGAAAATTGCACGGAGTTCCAAAATATTGATCGGTAATCTCACCTCCTGAGATTCCCAAACTCCTTGTGCCGTCAGAGATCCCCACACAGCTCCCCAACCTGTGAGACTTGCATCTGTTGAAATTACAGTCCAGGTCGGAAGAACAAAAGAAGCCCCCTGAATTAAACGATGGTGATTTGTCCACCACGTTAGAGAGTGTCGAACAATCGGTTTTAAAGATATTAATTGAGATATCTTCGTGTAATCCCTGCACCATTGGTTCAGCATACAGAGCTGAAGAGGTCGCATGTGAAAACGAGCAAAGGGGATCGCGTCCGATGCAGCAGTCATAAGACCTAGAATTTCCATGCATAAGGCTACCGAAGGGAATGATTGTGACTGAAGGTTTCGACAAGCTGTAATCAATTTTAGACGTCTCTTGTCTGTTAAAGACAGAGTCATGGACACTGAATCTATCTGGAAACCCAGAAAGGTTACCCTTGTTTGAGGAATCAAAGAACTTTTTGGTAAATTGATCCTCCAACCATGATCTTGAAGAAACAACACAAGTCGATTCGTATGAGACTCTGCTAAATGTAAAGACGGAGCAAGTACCAAGATATCGTCCAAATAAGGAAATACCACAATACCCTGTTCTCTGATTACAGACAGAAGGGCACCGAGAATCTTTGTGAAAATTCTTGGAGCTGTAGCAAGGCCAAACGGTAGAGCCACAAATTGGTAATGCTTGTCTAGAAAAGAGAATCTCAGGAACTGATAATGATCTGGATGAATCGGAATATGCAGATATGCATCCTGTAAATCTATTGTGGACATATAATTCCCTTGCTGAACAAAAGGCAATATAGTCCTTACAGTTACCATCTTGAACGTTGGTATCCTTACATAACGATTCAATAATTTTAGATCCAGAACTGGTCTGAAGGAATTCTCCTTCTTTGGTACAATGAAGAGATTTGAATAAAACCCCATCCCCTGTTCCGGAACTGGAACTGACATAATTACTCCAGCCAACTCTAGATCTGAAACACAATTCAGAAATGCTTGAGCTTTCACTGGATTTACTGGGACATGGGAAAGAAAAAATCTCTTTGCAGGAGGTCTCATCTTGAAACCAATTCTGTACCCTTCTGAAACAATGTTCTGAATCCAAAGATTGTGAACAGATTTGATCCAAATTTCTTTGAAAAAACGTAACCTGCCCCCTACCAGCTGAACTGGAATGAGGGCCGTACCTTCATGTGAACTTAGAAGCAGGCTTTGCCTTTCTAGCAGGCTTGGATTTATTCCAGACTGGAGATGGTTTCCAAACTGAAACTGCTCCTGAGGACGAAGGATCAGGCTTTTGTTCTTTGTTGAAACGAAAGGAACGAAAACGATTGTTAGCCCTGTTTTTACCTTTAGACTTTTTATCCTGTGGTAAAAAAGTTCCTTTCCCACCAGTAACAGTTGAAATAATAGAATCCAACTGAGAACCAAATAATTTGTTTCCCTGGAAGGAAATGGAAAGTAGAGTTGATTTAGAAGCCATATCAGCATTCCAAGTCTTAAGCCATAAAGCTCTTCTGGCTAAGATAGCCAGAGACATAAATCTAACATCAACTCTAATAATATCAAAAATGGCATCACAGATGAAATAATTAGCATGCTGGAGAAGAATAATAATATCATGAGAATCACGATTTGTTACTTGTTGCGCTAGAGTTTCCAACCAAAAAGTTGAAGCTGCAGCAACATCAGCCAATGATATAGCAGGTCTAAGAAGATTACCTGAACATAGATAAGCTTTTCTTAGAAAAGATTCAATTTTTCTATCTAAAGGATCCTTAAACGAGGTACCATCTGACGTAGGAATGGTAGTACGTTTAGCAAGGGTAGAAATAGCCCCATCAACTTTAGGGATTTTGTCCCAAAATTCTAACCTGTCAGGCGGAACAGGATATAATTGCTTAAAACGTTTAGAAGGAGTAAATGAATTACCCAATTTATCCCATTCCTTAGCAATTACTGCAGAAATAGCATTAGGAACAGGAAAGACTTCTGGAATAACCGCAGGAGCTTTAAAAACCTTATCCAAACGTATAGAATTAGTATCAAGAGGACTAGAATCCTCTATTTCTAAAGCAATTAGTACTTCTTTAAGTAAAGAGCGAATAAATTCCAAAATAAATATGAAGATTTATCAGCATCAATCTCTGAGACAGAATCCTCTGAACCAGAAGAGTCCAAAGAATCAGAATGATGGTGTTCATTTAAAAATTCATCTGTAGAGAGAGAAGATTTAAAAGACTTTTTACGTTTACTAGAAGGAGAAATAACAGACAAAGCCTTCTTTATGGATTCAGAAACAAAATCTCTTATGTTATCAGGAACATTCTGCACCTTAGATGTTGAGGGAACTGCAACAGGCAATGGTACATCACTAAAGGAAATATTATCTGCTTTAACAAGTTTGTCATGACAATTATTACAAACAACAGCTGGAGAAATAGCTACCAAAAGTTTACAGCAGATACACTTAGCTTTGGTAGATCCAGCAGGCAGTGGTTTTCCTGTAGTATCTTCTGGCTCAGATGCAACGTGAGACATCTTGCAATATGTAAGAGAAAAAACATATAAAGCAAAATAAATCAAATTCCTTATAAGACAGTTTCAGGAATGGGAAAAAAATGCCAAACATCAAGCTTCTAGCAACCAGAAGCAAATGAAAATGAGACTGAAATAATGTGGAGACAAAAGCGACGCCCATATTTTTTGGCGCCAAATAAGACGCCCACATTATTTGGCGCCTAAATGCTTTTGGCGCCAAAAATGACGCCACATCCGGAACGCCGACATTTTTGGCGCAAAATAACGTCAAAAAATGACGCAACTTCCGGCGACACGTATGACGCCGGAAACAGAAATTAATTTTTGCGCCAAAAAAATCCGCGCCAAAAATGACGCAATAAAATGAAGCATTTTCAGCCCCCGCGAGCCTAACAGCCCACAGGGAAAAAAGTCAAATTTTTGAGGTAAGACAAAATATGATAATTTAAAGCATAATCCCAAATATGAAACTGACTGTCTGGAAATAAGGAAAGTTGAACATTCTGAATCAAGGCAAATAAATGTTTGAATACATATATTTAGAACTTTATAAATAAAGTGCCCAACCATAGCTTAGAGTGTCACAGAAAATAAGACTTACTTACCCCAGGACACTCATCTACATGTTTGTAGAAAGCCAAACCAGTACTGAAACGAAAATCAGTAGAGGAAATGGTAAATATAAGAGTATATCGTCGATCTGAAAAGGGAGGTAAGAGATGAATCTCTACGACCGATAACAGAGAACCTTATGAAATAGACCCCGTAGAAGGAGATCACTGCATTCAATAGGCAATACTCTCCTCACATCCCTCTGACATTCACTGCACGCTGAGAGGAAAACCGGGCTCCAACTTGCTGCGGAGCGCATATCAACGTAGAATCTAGCACAAACTTACTTCACCACCTCCCTTGGAGGCAAAGTTTGTAAAACTGATTTGTGGGTGTGGTGAGGGGTGTATTTATAGGCATTTTAAGGTTTGGGAAACTTTGCCCCTCCTGGTAGGAATGTATATCCCATACGTCACTAGCTCATGGACTCTTGTTAATTACATGAAAGAAACTGCTCTTAATTCCAGAATGTTTATGGGAAGGAGACTCTCCTCCCGAGTCCATGATCCCTGAGACCTCAGGGAATTCCAGACAGCGCCCCAACTTAGCAGGCTGGCGTCTGTTGTTACAATCGTCCAATCTGGTCTGCTGAAGGGCATCCCCTTGGACAGATGTGGCCGAGAGAGCCACCATAGAAGAGAATTTCTGGTCTCTTGATCCAGATTCAGCATAGGGGACAAATCTGAGTAATCCCCATTCCACTGACTTAGCATGCACAACTGCAGTGGTCTGAGATGCAGGCGTGCAAAGGGAACTATGTCCATTGCCGCTACCATTAAACCGATTACCTCCATGCATTGAGCCACTGACGGGTGTGGAATGGAATGAAGGACACGGCAAGCATTTAGGAGTTTTGTTAACCTGTCCTGTGTCAGGTAAATTTTTATTTCTACCGAATCTATAAGAGTCCCTAAGAAGGGAACTCTTGTGAGTGGCAATAGAGAACTCTTTTCTTCGTTCACCTTCCACCCATGTGACCTTGAAATGCCAGTACTAACTCTGTATGAGACTTGGCAGCTTGGAAACTTGACGCTTGTATCAGAATGTCGTCTAGGTACGGAGCTACCGATATTCCTCACGGTCTTAGTACCGCCAGAAGAGAACCCAGAACCTTTGTGAAGATTCTTGGAGCAGTAGCTAACCCGAAGGGAAGAGCTACAAACTGGTAATGCCCGTCTAGGAAGGCAAACCTTAGATACCGGTAATGATCCTTGTGAATCGGTATGTGAAGGTACGCATCCTTTAAATCCACTGTGGTCATGTACTGACCCTTTTGGATCATGGGTAAGATTGTCCGAATAGTTTCCATTTTGAACGATGGAACTCTTAGGAATTTGTTTAGGATCTTTAAATCCAAGATTGGTCTGAAGGTTCCTTCCTTCTTGGGAACCACAAACAGATTTGAGTAAAACCCTTGTCCGTGTTCCGACCGCGGAACCGGGTGGATCACTCCCATTAGTAAAAGATCTTGTACACAGCGTAGAAACGCCTCTTTCTTTATCTGGTTTGTTGACAACCTTGAAAGATGAAATCTCCCTTTTGGAGGAGAAGCTTTGAAGTCCAGAAGATATCCCTGAGATATGGGCGAAGCGAGAAAGTCTGCCCCCCACTAGATCCGTTTCCGGATCGGGGGCCCTCACTTCATGCTGTCTTAGGGGCAGCAGCAGGTTTTCTGGCCTGCTTGCCCTTGTTCCAGGTCTGGTTAGGTTTCCAGCCCTGTCTGTAGCGAGCAACAGATCCTTCCTGTTTTGGAGCGGAGGAAGTTGATGCTGCTCCTGCCTTGAAGTTGCGAAAGGCACGAAAATTAGACTGTCTAGCGCTTGGTTTGGCTCTGTCTTGAGGCAGGGCATGTCCCTTACCTCCAGTAATGTCAGCGATAATTTCTTTCAAACCGGGCCCGAATAAGGTCTGCCCCTTGAAAGGTATGTTAAGCAATTTAGATTTAGAAGTCACATCAGCTGACCAGGATTTAAGCCACAGCGCTCTGCGCGCCTGAATGGCGAATCCGGAGTTCTTAGCCGTAAGTTTAGTTAAATGTACTACGGCATCAGAAATAAATGAATTAGCTAGCTTAAGGACTCTAAGCTTGTCTGTAATCTCATCCAATGTAGCTGAGCTAATGGTCTCTTCCAGAGACTCAAACCAGAATGCCGCCGCAGCCGTGACAGGCGCAATGCATGCAAGGGGTTGCAATATAAAACCTTGTTGAACAAACATTTTCTTAAGGTAACCCTCTAACTTTTTATCCATTGGATCTGAAAAAGCACAGCTATCCTCCACCGGGATAGTGGTACGCTTAGCTAAAGTAGAAACTGCTCCCTCCACCTTAGGGACCGTCTGCCATAAGTCCCGTGTGGTGGCGTCTATTGGAAACATTTTTCTAAATATAGGAGGGGGTGAGAAAGGCACACCGGGTCTATCCCACTCCTTGTTAACAATTTCTGTAAGCCTCTTAGGTATAGGAAAAACGTCAGTACACGTCGGTACCGCAAAATATTTATCCAGCCTACATATTTTCTCTGGGATTGCAACCGTGTTACAATCATTCAAAGCCGCTAATACCTCCCCTAGTAACACACGGAGGTTCTCAAGCTTAAATTTAAAATTTGAAATGTCTGAATCCAGTTTATTTGGATCAGATCCGTCACCCACAGAATGAAGCTCTCCGTCTTCATGTTCTGCAAATTGTGACGCAGTATCAGACATGGCCCTAGTATTTTCAGCGCACTCTGTTCTCACTCCAGAGTGGTCGCGTTTACCCCTAAGTTCTGGCAATTTAGATAAAACTTCAGTCATAACATTAGCCATGTCTTGCAAGGTGATTTGTAATGGCCGCCCTGATGTACTTGGCGTCACAATATCACGCACCTCCTGAGCGGGAGATGCAGGTACTGACACGTGAGGAGAGTTAGTCGGCATAACTTCCCCCTCGTTGTCTGGTGAAATTTTCTTTACAGATTTACAGATTGGCTTTTACTTAAAGTAGCATCAATGCAATTAGTACACAAATTTATATTGGGCTCCACATTGGCCTTTGAACATATTGCACAAAGAGATTCCTCTGTGTCAGACATGTTTAAACAAACTAGCAATTAAAACAGCAAGCTTGGAAAATACTTTTCAAATAAATTTACAAGCAATATAAAAAACGTTACTGTGCCTTTAAAAAGCACACAAAAAATTGTCACAGTTGAAATAACATGAACCGGATTAGTTATAGAAACCAAATTTTCACATTAAATTTATTAATTTAGCAAAGGATTGCACCCACTAGCAAATGGATGATTAACCCCTTAATACCAAAAAACGGATAACAATAAAAATATATACGTTTTTATCACAGTCAAAGCACAGTCTCACAGGTCTGCTGTGAGTGATTACCTCCCTCAAAACTAGTTTTGGAGACCCCTGAGCTCTGTAGAGACGTCCTGGATCATGCAGGGAGAACAGGAAGACTTGACTGAATTTTTACTGCGCAGTAAAAGCGCCAAAATAGGCCCCTCCCACTCATACTACAACAGTGGGGAAGCTCAGTAAACTGATTTTATTCAAAACAAACGACAGCCATGTGGAAAAATAATGCCCATGAAAATTTTTTCACCAAGTACCTCAGAGAAAAAAAACGATTAACATGCCAGTAAACGTTTTAAATATAAATATATGAGACGTTAATAAAAAGCCTGTTGCTAGTCGCTTTCACTGCAGAGAGGCTATAAGTTACATATATACAGTATTTTCTTAGTGAAGTGCCATTCCCCAGAAATACTTCAGTGTAAACATACACACATCAGCCTGATACCAGTTACTACTACTGCATTTAAGGCTGTTCTTACATTACATCGGTATTAGCAGTATTTTCTCAGTCAATTCCATTCCTTAGAAAATAATATACTGCAACATATCTCCTTGCAGGTGAACCCTGCCCGCTGTCCCCTGTTCTGAAGTTACCTCGCTCCTCAGAATGGCCGAGAACAGCAAATGGATCTTAGTTACGTCCGCTAAGATCATACACAACTCAGGTAGATTCTTCTTCTAATGCTGCCTGAGAAAAAACAACACACTCCGGTGCTGTTTAAAATAACAAACTTTTGATTGAAGAAATAAAAACTAATTTTAATAACTACAGTCCTCTCACACATCCTATCTATTAGTTAGGTGCAAGAGAATGACTGGGTATGACGTAGAGGGGAGGAGCTATATAGCAGCTCTGCTTGGGTGATCCTCTTGCACTTCCTGTTAGGGAGGAGTTAATATCCCATAAGTAATGGATGACCCGTGGACTGACTACACTTAACAGGAGAAATGAAGAAACCGGAGCCGGTTACAGTTTTAACCCCTCTACAGTCCCAGCTACAAACCCAGGGGGGAATACGATACCAAATGAAGCCTTCTAGGAACCTTTTCAACTACTTTCAGATCCACACACATGCAGCTGCATGTCCTGCTCTCAAAAGTAACTGCGCAGTAATGGCGCGAAAAAGAGGCTCAGCCTACTACAGTGAAGGCCCTTCCTGACTGAAAAGGTGTCTAAACCAGTGCCTGACGTTAAAAAACGTTCCCCAAAGTTTATAAGTGTGAAAATCAACCTCAATCTGTATAAAATGCCCAAATAAAGTGTCTACCAGTTTTATAGCCCATATTAAGTCCTTTATTCTGTTTGAGACTAAGAAAATGGCTTACCGGTCCCCATGAGGGGAAATGACAGCCTTCCAGCATTACACAGTCTTGTTAGAAATATGGCTAGTCATACCTTAAGCAGAAAAGTCTGCTAACTGTTTCCCCCAACAGTCCTATGTGGAAACAGCAAACGATTTTAGTTACTGCTGCTAAAATCATATTCCTCTCACAAACAGAACTCTTCATCTTTTTCTGTTTCAGAGTAAATAGTACATACCAGCACTATTTTAAAATAACAAACTCTTGATAGTAGAATAAAAAAAACTACAACTAAACACCACATACTCTTAACCATCTCCGTGGAGATGTTGCCTGTGCAACGGCAAAGAGAATGACTGGGGTGGGCGGAGCCTAGGAGGGACTATATGGACAGCTTTTGCTGTACTCTTTGCCATTTCCTGTTGGGGAAGAGATATTCCCACAAGTTATGGATGACGCCGTGGACCGGACACACCAATGTTGGAGAAAATCCTAGCTATGGAAGTTGTAAATTTAGACCTATGCTAGTATCTATAGTCGACGGTAAAACAAATACCAGCAAGACAGTAGTGGTAATTTAAAGGTAACGAGTACCACGTATGCAATAGTTTGCCAAGTTAAGCAGTATATTTATAGCTATCACAGCAGCAGTAATAGGGGCATGTCTGCAAAAAAGTAATTTACAGCTAATGAGTACTTCACAATTAACATTCGTTCAAGACAAGAAGCTTATTTTAATATAGCATTATCGATATAGTTTATCTCTGCCAATATTTAGAAACCTGTACCCAGGATAGTACCAATCAAAAGTTCCAATTTAGAGTGAAAACTTATTTACAAAATTCCACGGTATTAATAGGTAATTCAATCTCTGGGTTCATAACAGATGATACCTAAATATACTTATATCTAATGAGTATCAATCGGTACTATTTGCAACAGTAACACTGCGAGTAATGCTGTTACAGCAGTAGCAATAGCGGATATTTCTGCAAATTTTCAAGACACCCGTATCTAAGCAAGTTCAAACCTTAAATTTGACTCAGAGTGATACCATGTTTTAAAAACAATACGGTATTAACAGGTAATCCACTTTAAGTGGAGATAACAGAGGATACCACTGTATACTTACATACATTGGGTAATAATTGACATTTACTTTAAGTGGAGATAATAGCGAATACCACTGTATACTTGCAGTATAACTATGTAAATAATATCAATTATTACCCGTTATGTATAAGTAATTTCTTGTAGATTTGTGGAAATAAGGGATAACGAGGATACCGCTATATACATAGACCCCTAGTACTCACATAAGTACTGACAAATAACTCTACTTAGTGTGGTAACACCTTATATAATCTTAAGGTATTAATAGGTAATTTACCCTCTGGTTATTAACAGAGGACACGAAGGTTTACTCAGATTCATACAGATACCAAGGGGTACTTCATGCAAAAGAACTCTACAGTCACTATATAGTAGATCTCAGTAGTAACCAGAGAGAACAGGGATACTACTACATAAATTAATATAAGTACTACTTAAGATTGTATTTTCTGATAACAGATGACCAAATAGTCCATCTATACTGCTTAAACAAATATATTGCCCAATAAAAGGTAACATCATGAGGTTCAAATGTTGAAGTAGTACTGGTAAGAACACATACATACTGTCTAAACGAATAATGGATTGATACTGATGAAAAAAAGATACCAAAAAGACAGCTTGGATAAACACTATCAAATCATTTCAATTGGGTAACACCTAAGGAATTACCAGTATTTACTAAATATAAAAGTGCATAATGCACATATCCAAGTACCTAACTTTGAGTTGAAGGTATAATCCCCTTCAGGTTGCATGTAATAGTCTTTAGCAGGATATCATCCTGAGTATACAGATATACAAAACCTGGGTCAAGCAAACTTAATGGTTTAGAATAACAACTTTATTTGACCTTAATGTATTTGTCTTAACAAGCCATAATGAAGGCTATGAGAATCTTAACATTGTGAGAAACCTTAATTTTACAATACTGTTTGCTCCCCATACCACCCTATAAGCATAATGAATAATCAACATAAAGGCGATGTGTTTTTAACCTTCATGTGTAGGCAGCAGATGTCAATGGAATCTAGCTGTCATTTTTAAATTGACACAATAAAAGTTAAATCTTAATAGCTCTCATTTTTCTTTTTGTCTACTGTGTTGATTCAATAAGATTATACAATATTTCTTAACAGTGCATAGCATACTTTTTTGGACTGTGCTCACCCATCTGTGAACTTTGAATAAATTAGAAAGTTGCTTAAAATGTCATGCTCTATCTGAATCACAAAAGAAAAAATGTGGGTTCAGTGACACTAACATTTTGTGCATATATACTAATGCATTTGACTTTTAGTAGTTGTTACCAACAAGTATGAGGAAGGAAGGAAAGGGTTAATCCCTGCCCATATAGCATTTTTTGTATTTTCTACTTATGTCTTGGTTAGAGGTTAAAATTATTAGTGAAAACAATCTTTTTCAATGGAATAGGAGAGGAAATGATGATGCTTTTTATTATAGCTATATTTATTAGTTTTTTATATCTGTTAGTGCACGTGTGTATCTATGCCTTTACCTGCATGAATTGACTATATGCCTCCCTTATAAATTGTTCACATCTAGTGAACAATTGTTTATAGATGTATAGCGAGGAAATATGCATTTTTAAGCAAATATAAGTACTATACATCTATTTTTTAATAATGTGTATGTTTGTGCACTGATGTTATGTGTATATATGAGATTGTCACCAAAGTTATAGGTCTCCTTTAGCACATGTTGGTGCTGTCTCTTTAACAGGTCTGTAAACTCAGCAGGACAAGTTTAGCCAATTAGTCTAGGGCTATTTAAGCATTTTTGGTGAATAGTAGCTATGTCTATGAGTAAGTCTTGTTAGCAGCCGAAACGCGGTAGACACAAGTCCAGCTGAGAGACTGTCTTTACTTTATGATGTTTGTATCCTGCTCCAAATAAAGAAATTTTATTCTTAATGCCGGAGTTCTTTTGCTACGGATGTCTGCAAAACAAAGTATATTGCAAATTTCTTTGTTTTACTATTCATAAACATTATGTTAAAATATCAAATTGTATGATAAAGAATTTAGTCCTTTATAGTAAAGCCATATCCTGCTAAAATGATATTTAACCCATTTCAATTAAGCCACCTTCAAAATGGTATGTATGGTCAAAGGATCACATGTAGAAAAAAATCAAAATCATTAACCTCTTATGACCATGCCAAATATGGTGTAATTTATAAATAAGAGCCAAAATCCTATTAAACATGTGTATGTTTATTTGTAGATTACAATTTACATCACATCCCCATGGGCTACTGGTTTTTATTTAGCACCAGGCTTCTACAAAAATAAAGACAAGCTTTTTAAATTAACTTGATATATATAACTTAAAAATTGTCATTTGGGGTAATCTGACAATACAAGGTAAGTAGTGCAGGATAAAAAATAAAATAAAAAAATGTAATCAAATATTTAGATCCTTCGCATGCAAGTTTTACATCACTTTATCTTAAAGCTGCTATATACATTTCTGCTGTGGAGACTAACGGGAGACATGCTCTACGGCATCTTTTATAAAGCTGTCATTATGGCAGTGGGCATAACCAACACCAGCAGTTAAGTCAAGCCTAAAGACCACAGGATAAACTCCAAAGCCCATTAAACTTGAAAAAAGGGTTCAGATCTTAGATGGCTTATTATATAAGTGCTTAGCAAAATAAAAAAAACAAATATAAATAAAAAAAACTAAACTGTGAAAAGGGCTTAAGCCCATTATTCAGAGTGTACCATCGGCATCATAGGGGTCCATTACAGGTTAACTCAAAAACTCAAATCCTGAGTGGGGGCTTTCAGAAATCTGTTCCTTTGTAACTATTCTAAATGAGGGAGGCGCACACATTAACTCAGGTGCCAAACAAGGGTTAAACCATCCCTCAAGGAAACGGGGGGAAATATATATATATATAAAAAAAAAAAGTTGGTAAAGGTTAAAAGTAAAGAGGCTGAATTTCACTCCCAAACATGATTTGGTGTGCAAAATACAACTGCAAGACTTTCTGCAGTTTCCCAAACATAAGTGAGATTACCTTTCCCATTTAAATAGAGAACTGCTTATTACCCCTTATAAAACACTCTGTTCCAAACCCAATCATTCGCCTTAATAACCAGTGTGGGGATGAAAGCAACGCAGGACCACCTAACGCCCAGCGCTGAATTACATCAATTAGGAAACTGCTACAATGCTTTGGGGAGAAGATATGGAAGACAAGTCCATAAGCACAGAAACACTCAAAGCAACTTAGTGTCTGCTAGACATCTTTGTGCTCACACTCTCCCAGTTCCTGCTCTTTGAGTAGTTTGATTTCTCCGTGGTGTACCACCACCCCTTCCTCCTCGAAACCCGCCTCTGAAGCTTCTCCCCCTGAGGAACCTGCCCGAGACGCCAAAAGTTTCAGTGTTTAACTTCCTCTCTTCTGCCCATGTGGTACGTCTAAAAGAGAAAGTAAAAGATGAAGTGCAAACAAGGATTATATAAAAGTATTTTGAAATATTTATTAGACAGGCGACATAGCTGCACTAAAAATAGTAAAAAAAAAAAAAAAAAAAAAAAGCCAGGAAGTTTAGTATTTAGGACCAACAAAATGAGGAGGAACAAGACAGACCATGAAAACCATAGAGGGGACTGTTTAGTAATCGTAGCATATGTGAAAAAAATAACTATAGTTGAAGTAGACATTCATTTTGTTACTGGTTCACTACTTAAATGCTGACAATTGTCATGGCCTGAGATTTGGCTCTTGATAAAAAAAACAAAAATCACCAATATGTATAAACCTGGTGCTACAAAGCCAAATGTTGCAGACAGACATTTTAAACATTTATTTAATGAACGAATGCCAAAATACACATCTAATGATTACTATTCAGACAAACAGGTGATGGACCACTCCAATAATTCTAAATTTGGGTCTAGATAAGCAGAAACATTTGAACCTTGATATTTCATGTAAAATCTGCAATACATACATGCCAAACAGATTTTTTTTTTTTACTAGATTGTACAGGCTAAGAAAAAAAGGAAGGAAATTAAAAGCAAATTTGAATCTAAGAAACCCAAGCAAGATTTTTCAGATATTCCGGTAAAGTTAAGTCACATGCACTCAAAGAAATTTCTTAAAAAAGGGACACAAAAACAGGTTCTCTTTCATGTATCAGAAGAAGAAAAGGCAGTAAAATTGAAAGTGAAACCTATGTTATTGTTTTAGGTAAAAGTGTTTAAATTGTTATTAAGGTAACGATTATTTCTCACCTTACAATTAAAGAAAACTGAAAAGTTTATCAAAATATAATTAACCTATTAAACAAGAGATCGTTCACCTTCCAATGTCATAATTATCTATGTATTTCTAATGGTATATTAAATTAAAAAAAAATTACATTAATATGAAATGTTAATGATTTTGAACAGCTTTTCAATTTTCTATTACCAAATTCATTCATTCTCTAGGCATAATAATTTGTAGAAGGAACAGCAGTGCACAACTGGGACTTAGTTGAACACATTGTTTGAGCCAATGAAAAGAGGCTACCTAGGTATGGTTTTTAACGCCATTCTATTTCGTCCTAACCGCGCTGGGCTTTAACGCCATTGGGACAGAATAGAACCCCCAAGCCTTTTGGCTGTCCTGAAGCAAACACTGCCTGGATGGGATAGTGGTCTGTAGTGTGTGCCTAGCTTCATAGGGACACCCCCCTTACCCGATTCCATCATTGATATCTTGTGCACGATTTTAATTTGTCTACATCGGAACGTTGTTTAATCATGAATAATTCATTTAGAATTTTCGGTCCCTTAATATGCCCTGTTAAACTTAATAAACTTTGCTCAAATCTGGGGTTTCCCAGAATATAGGGAACCTAGACAAATACCAATGCTAGAAGAGTTTGACTTTACTGTCCACTACTTTGACGTACATAATGTAATTCACTTTAGGTGAATTAAAGTGTTTCAAACTTATTGCTAGGTTTTAACCATCTAGAACAAAATTATGCAATTACAACTTGTGTAATTTAAATGCCAACATCTATAGACAACTGCTCCAACACGCACAAAGGAATTACAGCAATATAATGCAGAAGATGATTCAAAAGTTATTGTAGTGTATGGAAGGGAGTTCTAGAGGACGTGTAAACAGTCTATTTTTATATGCTTGTGCTGAGTAATGCTTTAGGAAATCAACAAAGGAAAAAGGGGGCGCATATATTCTGTACCAAATGAAGAAAAAAAAAAATATATACAACAATAATACAAGCCAAAAAACACAATGTGTTCTAGTAAAGGATTATATACACCATGAAATAGTCCCAAACACACGGTCGGTGTTAAACACTGTCCACAGAATATATGTGGATTCTCAAAAGGATGCTGGCCGCACTCCTTGCAGGTAAACCTGGATGAACTTTAAGATGAGAGGAAACAGAGGGCCGTGTCATGTGCAGATAGATCAACCAAAGTAATGTGTTAAAAATTCAAAGGAGATGTCAAATGGGTACTCTTATTTAAATCGAGCACCCTTATGTGCTAGTAGACACGGACTGATATATTAGGGCGTATCAGCTTACCCACTCCAGGTGCTCCCAAACCAACAGATTCAAAGATGGAAATAGGGAATTGCATCAATAGTGTTCAAATGAATAAGAATCTAAGGTGCTACCACTTCAGTTCAAAAAAACAAAACCTGTTTGTTAAAAACAAGTAGTGGATAAGGGGGTATCAGAGTAAGCCCCCTATCATGCAACCCGCTTCTCGGCACTTAAGTGGCCGTTTCATCAGGCATAAAGCACCTCATACCAAACTTCATATTTAAACACTTGATGATCCGTGGACTCACCGCGTCATTAGAAAGAAAAAGGACATCACACAATACTCCAATATTTGCAATCATATCAAATTTTCGTGATCCATATCAATCCCTTTTACCACTGCACGTTACAGAGCCTGTTTGTTTAGGACTAAGTGTTTTCACTGATACTCTTATTTAAAATACGTTAAATAATGTACCTCTCTTTTTAACACCTTCATGAAGTTCATTAGCAGAAAGATCTCCTTAATCGTGATCTATAATACTGTGGTTTTAACTTGTGATCAATTGTAGTATGCTCGGTTTTTTTCGTGTGTTAAATTACAGTCACTGATGATGCATGAAGGCTCATCCTATGTTAAACTTATATGAATAGAATTGTCAATAGTGCATGTGACCACGACCGGCCAATTGAGACCTTGCTGAACTTCTGTAGCTAAGGACGTCTAAGACGTCGTTACATGTGACCGTGACTAGCCAATCACCTTATTGCTGTATCTTCTATGGGAAAAAACGTCACATCTACATGTAAAGAACCTAGTCTAATTTGTTGGATTGTAATAGATTGTGAAGGCCTCGTATCCGTGATATATTTAATGTAAAACACATTTACTTCCATATGCGTGTAAAGTGCAGGCTATTTGCCAGCCAATTTAAAGGTTATTTACTACTATGCTGGGTGTGCTTGTCATCTATAATTAACCTATTATACAAAAGTTTAATCTATGATCTTCTCATAACACAAAAATGTTTTAATAAGTGATATTTATATCTAATGTGAGAAAAAACCACAACAACTACAAAATAGAATTATAATAAAAATATACTTTTGTAAATATTACTATTTAATTTGGACATGTATTGAAATTGCACAATGTCAATTTTATGTGTGTTTTCACCATATATCGTGTAGATTTATCATCCCGTGTGAAGTACGTTGTATGTATGCACTAATTGTGATCTGTGTCTTATGTGTGCACATATCTATAAGTGTATATAATAGTGTTTCTTTTGGTGTAAAATAAAACAAACTATTTGAGTGTGGGAGCAAACATTGTTACCCTACTTATATAATCAATTTCTAAGATACATTGTGTCCAAGAAGATTATTATAATAATTCATACTGAAGTTCACTCTATTAGATAGAGTATACTCTATTAAAGGGACACTGAACCCAAAAAAAAATCTTCTGTGATTCAGATAGAGCATGCAATTTTAAGCAACATTCTAATTTGCTCCTATTATCAAATTTTCTTCATTCTCTTGGTTTGTTTATTTGAAAAGCAAGAACGTAAGTTTAGATGCCGGCCCATTTTTGGTGAACAACCTGGGTTGTCCTTGCTGATTGGACAGCACCAATAAAGAAGTGCTGTCCATGGTTCTGAACCAAACAATTGCTGGCTCCTTAGCTGATATGCCTTCTTTTTCAAATAAAGATAGCAAATGAACAAAGAAAAATAGAAGTAAATTAGAAAGTTGCTTAAAATTTCGTGTCTCAACTATTTCAGGACTATAAAAATGTGTCCTATATGTAACGTAACCTAATAATTGTTAATACTAATAAATGTATTTTTTATACACACACGACTTTATTATAAACTAATTTCTAGGATATAAAAGTTAATAGAAGGTATATTGTAGCTCTATTATCAATTATAAAAAGTTAAATTTTGTCTACAAAATTTGCCAAATCTTTCAGAGGAATAGTCAGAACATCAGATAGCAGCCAAACGTGGTACTAATGGATAAAGAATAAATATGGATCCCATGGAAAAATAATATTTGTTAGTTGTCCTCTTAAAGGAATAGTACGAAAGCTGCCTACTCTCTTAAAGGATCATCAAAAAGCTGCCAGATCTAGTACCTCATTTAGGCCTGAGGGGAACAGAGACTGAAATCTGTATATCCAATATGTTGGCGTAAACTGGTAGATCTATTATAACCTACTGCACTAGCAAACTTTTCCAAAGAAGTGATTTTGCAAGAATGACGACAACCATTGTGTTGTATCGTGCAGTGTCTGGAGACATATGTTGCATAGAGCGTTGCTTAATATTTCTCCAATGTTTGCTCCATCTTGTACAAATTTTCCCGCAAGTGCGGCCCAAGTATTGAAGGCCACACTTGCAGGTCAAGACGTAAATTACAAAATCAGTGCCACAATTAATGTGACTTCTGATGGCAACAGTTTCTCCTGTGATATGGCATGTCACGGTCTTACTTCCGGATAGATAGAGAATAGAATAGATATAATTACATATAGCACCTACTTTGTTACATCTGAATGATCCTATTTTGCCCCTATTTGGGATGGATAGACTTATGTATATTTTTCTATTTCAATAATACTACCTTGCTTGGGGCTAGTTTCTGCTTGAGGGTCGGTGATCTCCGAAATACTAATCTAGGATTTTTCGCCAAGGTATTTTTAAGATGGAGATCCTTTAGGATTATTGGCTAGTATTTATTAAGTATCTGATGTGTGATATGTTCTGAATTGAATTGCGTAATGAACGCCGGACTATTTCTATTCCCATCATTAGACACATTGTCTGGTAAGTGTTAAAATATTAGCCCTATTCACATGTCTGGCTCTTATATAACTTGTTAATAAGCTGATGGGGATAACCTCTCTTTGAATCTATCAAGATTTCAGATTGGCTATCAAAGCTTAACTGTGCTACAACTTCTCCTAATACATCTAAACTGACTATAGGGTATGTTAGTCTTCTAACTATTAAGATGGTTACTAGAAAAGTGGAGGAAGTTATTACTGTCAACACTTGAAATAGGTGGAAGACACTCCCATCGTCAGTCCATTCTAGTACCACATCTAAATATTCAATTTTAGTTTGTTGTAAATTATGAGTAAAAGAAAGACCCATTGTGTTAGAATTCAAACTATTTACAAACATGGTAGCTGCATCTACAGAACCATTCCATATGAAAATTAAATCTATATAGCGGCCATAGAATACCAGATTCGCCCTCCAGTTAAGAGTTGTAAATGTATCTCTTCGAAAATACTCATAACGAGATTAGCAAAACTGGGGACGAATCTGGTACCCATGGCCGTCCCTTTGATCTGTAAATAAAAATAGTCTAAAAATTGAAAATGATAAAATGTTATAATTTCTAAAATAAATTCCTGCTGCAGTAATGGTAAATATATGTAATTTTCTAGGAAAGTATTAATCGCCTCAAGACCCAATTGATGGTCAATATTTGAATATAAATAGCCTGCACTTTACACGCATAAGCCCATGAATAGGTCTCATATGGAAGTAAAAACATAATTTATGCTTACCTGATAAATTTATTTCTCTTGTAGTGTAGTCAGTCCACGGGTCATCCATTACTTATGGAATATATCTCTTCCTAACAGGAAGCTGCAAGAGGATCACCCAAGCAGAGCTGCTATATAGCTCCTCCCCTCACATGTCATATTCAGTCATTCGACCAAAACCAGACGAGAAAGGAGAAACCATAGGGTGCAGTGGTGACTGGAGTTTAATTAAAATTTAGATCTGCCTTAAAGACAGGGCGGGCCGTGGACTGACTACACTACAAGAGAAATAAATTTATCAAATAAGCATAAATTATGTTTTCTCTTGTTAAGTGTAGTCAGTCCACGGGTCACCCATTACTTAAGGAATACCAAAGCTAAAGTACACGGATGAAGGGAGGGACAAGGCAGGAACATTAAACAGAAGGAACCACTGCCTGAAGTACCTTTCTCCCAAAAATAGCCTCCGAAGAAGCAAAAGTGTCAAATTTGTAAAATTTTGAAAAAGTGTGAAGTGAAGACTAAGTTGCAGCCTTGCAAATCTGTTCAACAGAGGCCTCATTTTTAAAGGCCCAGGTGGAAGCCACAGCTCTAGTAGAATGAGCTGTAATCCTTTCAGGAGGCTGCTGTCCAGCAGTCTCATAGGCTAAACGTATTATGCTACGAAGCCAAAAAGAGAGAGAGGTAGCCAAAGCCTTTTGACCTCTTCTCTGTCCAGAGTAAAACGACAAACAGGGAAGAAGTTTGACGAAAATCTTTAGTTGCCTGCAAATAGAACTTCAGGGCACGGACTACGTCCAGATTATGCAAAAGTCGTTCCTTCTTTGAAGAGGGGTTAGGACACAGTGATGGAACAACAATCTCTTGATTGATATTCCTGTTAGTAACTACCTTAGGTAAGAACCCAGGTTTAGTACGCAGAACTACCTTGTCTGAATGAAAAATCAGATAAGGAGAATAACAATGTAAGGCAGATAACTCAGAGACTCTTCGAGCCGAGGAAATAGCCATCAAAAACAGAACCTTCCAGGATAACAGCTTGATATCAATGGAATGAAGGGGTTCAAATGGAATGCCTTGACGAACGTTAAGAACTAAGTTTAAGCTCCACGGCGGAGCAACAGTCTTAAACACAGGCTTAATCCTAGCTAAAGCCTGACAAAAAGCCTGAACGTCTGGAACTTCAGCCAGACGTTTGTGTAGAAGAATAGACAGAGCAGAAATCTGTCCCTTTAACGAACTAGCAGATAAGCCCTTTTCTAAACCCTCTTGTAGAAAGGACAATATCCTAGGAATCCTAACCTTACTCCATGAGTAACACTTGGATTCGCACCAATATAAATATTTACGCCATATCTTATGGTAAATTTTTCTGGTAACAGGCTTCCTAGCCTGTATTAAAGGTATCAATAACTGACTCCGAGAAGCCACGCTTTGATAGAATCAAGCGTTCAATCTCCATGCAGTCAGCCTCAGAAATTAGATTTGGATGTTTGAAAGGACCCTGAATTAGAAGGTCCTGTCTCAGGGGCAGAGACCACGGTGGACAGGACGACATGTCCACTAGGTCTGCATACCAGGTCCTGCGTGGCCACGCAGGCGCTATCAGAATCACCGAAGCTCTCTCCTGTTTGATCTTGGCAATCAAACGAGGAAGCATCGGAAATGGTGGAAACACATAAGCCATGTTGAAGACCCAAGGGGCTGTCAGAGCATCTATCAGCACCGCTCCCGGGTCCCTGGACCCGTAACAAGGAAGCTTGGCGTTCTGGCGAGACGCCATGAGATCCAGATCTAGTTTGCCCCAACGATGAATCAGTTGAGCAAAGACCTCCGGATGAAGTTCCCACTCCCCCGGATGAAAAGTCTGGCGACTTAGAAAATCCGCCTCCCAGTTCTCCACGCCTGGGATGTGAATCGCTGACAGGTGGCAAGAGTGAGACTCTGCCCAGCGAATTATCTTTGAGACTTCCAACATCGCTAGGGAACTTCTGGTTCCCCCTTGATGGTTGATGTAAGCCACAGTCGTGATGTTGTCCGACTGAAATCTGATGAACCTCAGTGTTGCTAACTGAGGCCAAGCTAGAAGAGCATTGAATATTGCTCTTAATTCCAGAATATTTATTGGGAGGAGTTTCTCCTCCTGAGTCCATAATCCCTGAGCCTTCAGGGAGTTCCAGACTGCGCCCCAGCCTAGAAGGCTGGCGTCTGTTGTTACAATCGTCCAATCTGGCCTGCGAAAGGTCATCCCCTTGGACAGATGTGGCTGAGAAAGCCACCATAGAAGAGAATCTCTGGTCTCTTGATCCAGATTTAGTAGGGGGGACAAATCTGAGTAATCCCCCGTTCCACTGACTTAGCATGCACAATTGCAGCGGTCTGAGATGCAGGCGCGCAAATGGTACTATGTCCATTGCCGCTACCATTAAGCCGATTACTTCCATGCACTGAGCTACTGACGGGTGTGGAATGCAATGAAGGACACGGCAAGCATTTAGAAGTTTTGATAACCTGGCCTCTGTCAGGTAAATTTTCATCTCTACAGAATCTATAAGAGTCCCTAGAAAGGGAACCCTTGTAAGTGATAGAGAACTCTTTTCCACGTTCACCTTCCACCCATGCGACCTCAGAAATGCCAGAACTATCTCTGTATGAGACTTGGCAGTTTGAAAACTTGACGCTTGTATCAGAATGTTGTCTAGGTACGGAGTCACCGCTATGCCTCGCGGTCTTAGTACCGCCAGAAGTGAGCCCAGAACTTTTGTAAAGATTCTTGGAGCCATAGCTAATCCGAAGGGAAGAGCTACAAACTGGTAATGCCTGTCTAGGAAAGCAAATCTTAGGTACCGATAATGATCCTTGTGAATCGGTATGTGAAGGTAGGCATCCTTTAAGTCCACTGTGGTCATGTACTGACCATCTTGGATCATGGGAAGGATGGTTCGAATAGTTTCCATTTTGAATGATGGAACTCTTAGGAATTTGTTTAGGATTTTTAAGTCCAAGATTGGTCTGAAGGTTCCCTCTTTCTTGGGAACCACAAATAGATTTGAATAGAATCCTTGCCCGTGTTCCGTCCGCGGAACTGGGTGGATCACCCCCATTAGTAAGAGGTCTTGTACACAGCGTAGAAACGCCCCTTTCTTTATTTGGTTTGCTGATAACCTTGGAAGATGAAATCTCCCTCATGGAGGAGAAGTTTTGAAGTCCAGGAGATATCCCTGAGATATGATCTCCAACGCCCAGGGATCCTGGACATCTCTTGCCCAAGCCTGGGCGAAAAGAGAAAGTCTGCACCCCACTAGATCCGTTTCCGGATAGGGGGCCCTCTCTTCATGCTGTCTTAGGGGCAGCAGCAGGTTTCTTGGCCTGCTTGCCCTTGTTCCAGGACTGGATAACTTTCCAGCCCTGCCTGTAACAAGCAACAGCTCCTTCCTGTTTTGGAGCGGAGGAAGTTGATGCTGCTCCTGCCTTGAAGTTACGAAAGGCACGAAAATTAGACTGTTTGGCCTTTGATTTGGCCCTGTACTGAGGTAGAGCATGGCCCTTACCTCCCGTAATGTCAGCTATAATTTCTTTCAAGCCGGGCCCGAATAAGGTCTGCCCTTTGAAAGGAATATTAAGCAATTTAGATTTAGAAGTCATGTCAGCTGACCAGGATTTAAGCCATAGCGCTCTGCGCGCTTGGATGGCGAATCCAGAGTTCTTAGCCGTAAGTTTGGTTAAATGTATGACGGCATCAGAAACAAATGCGTTAGCTAGCTTAAGTGCTTTAAGCTTATTCATAATTTCATCCAATGGAGCTGTGCGAATGGCCTCTTCCAGAGACTCAAACCAGAATGCCGCCGCAGCAGTGACAGGCGCAATGCATGCAAGGGGCTCTAAGATAAAACCTTGTTGAACAAACATTTTCTTAAGGTAACCCTCTAATTTCTTATCCATTGGATCTGAAAAGGCACAACTATCCTCCACCGGGATAGTGGTACGCTTAGCTAAAGTAGAAACTGCTCCCTCCACCTTAGGGACCGTCTGCCATAAGTCTCGTGTGGTGGCGTCTATAGGAAACATTTTCCTAAATATGGGAGGAGGGGGAAAAAGGCACACCAGGTCTATCCCACTCCTTGCTAATAATCTCTGTAAGCCTTTTAGGTATAGGAAACACGTCCGTACACACCGGTACCGCATAGTATCTATCCAACCTACATAATTTTTCTGGAATTGCAACCGTGTTACAATCATTCAGAGCCGCTAATACCTCCCCTAGCAATATGCGGAGGTTCTCAAGCTTGCCTCTTAATTCTGGCAATTTAGATAATACTTCTGTCATAACATTAGCCATGTCTTGCAAAGTGATTTGTAAGGGCCTCCCTGATTTACTTGGCGCCACAAAATCACGCACCTCCTGAGCGGGAAGCGAAGGTACTGACACGTGAGGAGAGTTAGTCGGCATAACTTCCCCCTCGTTGTCTGGTGATAATTTCTTTACATGTAAAGATTGACTTTTATTTAAAGTAACATCAATGCAATTAGTACACAAATTTCTATTGGGCTCCACATTGGCCTTTAAACATAGTGAACAAAGATTTATCTGTGTCAGACATGTTTAAACAGACTAGCAATGAGACTAGCAAGCTTGGAAATACTTTTCTAAATAAATTTACAAGCAATATAAAAAACGCTACTGTGCCTTTAAGAAGCACAAAAAGCTGTCACAGTTGAAATAACAATGAACCAAAATAGTTATAGCAACCAATTTTTCACAGTAAATGTATTAAGTTAAAAAACACCACAGACCTCTCACAGCGACCTCTCTTTAGTTAGGCTGCAAGAGAATGACTGAATATGACATGTGAGGGGAGGAGCTATATAGCAGCTCTGCTTGGGTGATCCTCTTGCAGCTTCCTGTTAGGAAGAGATATATTCCATAAGTAATGGATGACCCGTGGACTGACTACACTTAAGAGAAATGTGTTTTCCATTAAACATATCACGGACACGAGGCCTGCACAATCCAACAAATAGATTAGGTTTGTTACATGTAGATGTGACGTTTTTCCCATAAAAGATACAGCAATAAGGTGATTAGCTAGTCACGGTCACATGCAACAACAACGTCCTAAACGTCCTTAGCTACAGAAGATCAGCAAACAGTAAGCTCTTGACTGGCTGGCTGCGGTCACATGCACTTTTGACGATTCTATTTGTATAAGTTTTACATAGGATGAGCCTTCATACATCAGTGACTAATTTAACAAACGGAAAAAAAAAAACGAGCATACTACAATTGAGAACAAGTTAAAACCACAATATTATAGATCACAATTAAGGAGATCTTCCTGCTAATAATGAACTTCATGAAGGTGTTAAAAGTACATTAAAACTTATTTTAAATAAGAGTCTCGGTGAAAACACTTAGAATCATAAACAAACAGGCTCTGTAACGTGCAATGGTAGAAAGGGATTGATATGGATCACTAAAATTTGATATGATTGCAAATATTGGAGTATTGTGTGATGTCCTTTTTATTAACATTGTGTGATGTTTTTTATATATGCATATATAAAATGGTTTCAACTCCAAATTGTTCTTGGACAATATATGTTTGAGAGACATTCCCTATTAGGGACACAATAAGATTTACTGATAAAGGGATTATTTATTTGATACAGTGCAGTTGTAAAAAATATTTAGGAGAGACCTCAAGGGAAAGAATAAGAGAACACTTATGTATATTTGAAAAAGGGAATACCCACCTATACAAACACTTCAGAGAAATTCACAATAATAGATTAAAGGATCTATCATTTTGGGGATAGTAAAAGTGAAACCTGACCGGAGAGGGGGGAATTTTGAGACAAAGTTGCTCAAAAAAAAAAAAAAAAAAAAAAAAGCCGAATATATAAATATGAAGACCTTGCACCCCCCTGGGCTTAAACTCCGAACTAGACATTACCCCCTTTATGGATGAATGAAAGGTATATTAACTCTTTTTAACCAATTTTAACAAACTTATTAACCACCTTTATTAACCTCTAAATATGTTATTTATATGATTGTTAGAATAGAAATGTTTTTTAATTATGCATAGAATTTTCTATGTATTTTGAACTCATTTAACCACATTGATTAACCTCAAAACATGTGAATATGTATATATGTGAATAAAAATGCTTTATAACTATGCATAGAACTTTACAAGTGCCTTGAATCAGACTGAAGGTTAAATGGTATATACCACCTTAATAACAAGCCATGAACTGAGACATATCCATACTCTCTGACCAATGAAACGCTACAGGAGGGGTATATAAAAGAGGACATACACAAAAAGACAACACTTCTTGAAAAAGCCCCAAGGAAGGGGAGAAACGCGTTGAAGTTGTTCACTAAACCACTATCTACCATCTATTGCCTGCTGTCTACAAACTTTCTACGACTGAAGACTATTAGCACCTTGAACGCAAGACCAAAAATACTGTATTCTCTGAAGCAGAGAAAAAGAAGCGGGTCTGGAGGTGCGGATATAGGCAAAAGAGAAAGCCGTAATATCTAAGCAGACTAAAGGAGTCAAGTTGCTATCTACTTGAGAGAACTGCGGATATCGATTCCCGACTTTATTACACTTATAAAGTCCCCTTTTACAGGTATCCGGGATCTACCGGTGACGTGAATCAATACGTCAGCCGCAGCATTGAGACACCAGCTGATATATCGAACAGTGTGATTAACAGCTGATCACAGAAGCTACATCACCAGCACACGCGAGCCAGAACTACTACGGCTGCATCGAGTGAGGTGCATCGGATCTCCACTCCAAGAACAGGTGTTTTGATAAGACCTGAATATCGTAGCCCACTATCACTTGCAGCAGTGATCCTGCAACCGGCCAATAAATATTTAAAAAAGGTACCACTCTCATATGCGGCTCAAGATTGATCCTATTCTCTTATGAGCAAGATCGGCATATGGGAGTTTATTCTTCTATAAAGATAGTGAGCCGTGCTCTATGAATTGTTCATCTGCGCAACCTGTAATTTACTTTTTTTACTGCTTAAAGGGACAGTCAAGTCCAAAAAAAACAACTCATTTTTCAAATAGGGCATGTCATTTTAAACAACTTTCCAATTTACTTTTATCAACAATTTTGCTTTGTTCTCTTGGTATTCTATTTGAAAGCAAACCTAGGAAGGCATATGATAATTTCTAAGCCCTTGAAGGCCGCCTCTATTTTATTTACTTTTCACAGCAGGGGAGAGCAAGCTCATTTAGGCCATATAGATAGCATTGTGATCACGCCCGTGGCTAGTGGCAGACACTGCACTAATTGGCTAAAATGCAAGTCAATAGATAAGAACTAAAAGTCATGTGATTAGGGGCGGTCAGAAGATGCTTAGATACCAGTTAGTCACAGAAGTAAAAAGTGCATTAATATAACAGTGTTGGTTATGTAAAACTGGGGAATGGGTAATAAAAGGGATTATCTATCTTTTTAAACAACAACAATTCTGGTGTTGACTGTCCCTTTAACCATTTACTTATTGTTAATTGTATTTAGTCCTATTTAATTATTTATATTTGGATCCTCATTGCTATTTTCGGCAGTTAGACTCACTAATTCTGAGTTTTTTTAGCACTTACCCATTAACTTTTAAGGTATATTAAATAGATTCTTGTTTTTAGGTTATCGTATTTTCTAATATTTTAGACTCATTCTTTCGTTAAATACTTATACACTTCATAGATATAGATATCTATCTCTCTCGATATCGCTCTCTCTCTATAGATACACATACACACCCCTCTTCAGTAATTTGCTTCATTTGAGCTCATCTTTAGAGGTTAGGTGTGTTCCCTATATTGAAGGAGCAACGTTCAGATTATATTTATACAGTGTTTATTTTTATGCTTTTCTGATATATGAATTGATTTAATGTATTTATGAACTATTAAATTATTTATTCTTAGACAATTTTTTATATATAACCTTTGAGATTCTCTCATTTATTTATAGATCACTATACCTTTGCTTTTAGCGCCAATACCTTCCTGTCTATTTGTTCTCTCCCCCTGGGGTCATTTTGAGAGGGGCCCCAATCTTATTTGGCATTAGGTTGAAATTAGCGCTGATTCTCTCCTATCACTAATATACGTTTGTAAACCACACCCATAGTAAGTGTTGCATGCTAATTGTTTGTTGATTGGTTAACCAAGCGTTTAAATATCAAGTTTGGTATGAGGTGCTTTATGCCTGATGAAACGGCAACTTAAGTGCTGAGAAAAGCGATGCATGATAGGGGGCTTACTCTGATACCCCCTTATGCACTACTTGTTCTTAATAAACAGGTTTTGTTTTTTTTAACTCAAGTGAAGTGGTAGCACCTTATATTTTCTTGTTCATTTGAACACTATTGATGCAATTCCCAATTTCCATCTTTGAATCTGTTGGCTGGGAGCACCTAAAGTGTGTGAGCTGATACGCCCTAATATATCAGTCCCTGTCTACTAGCACATAAGGGTGCTCGATTTAAATAAGAGTACCCATTTGACATTTTTATCAGTTGTGCTATACTTGTCTGGTTGATCTACACATGAGGTGTCCCTCTGTTTTTCACTCATATCCTAGAGCACATTGGTCTGGGAGAACCTGGAGTGGGTGAGCTGATACGCCCTAATATCAGTCCGTGTCTACTAGCACATAAGGGTGCTTATGTGAAATGTGAGTACCCATTTGACACATCACTTTGTTTGATCTGCACGAGGCGACCCCGTTTTCTCTCTCGTCTACTCGGCACAAGCAGCGGCAGTTCCTATGGCCACATATGCAAAGTAACCAGTAAGGGTTTGATTTAAAGTTTATGCATCATTTTCGGTTTAAGCTCATGTTTAAATCAAGCCACGTTGATCAATTGTAAAAGTAAGCAAAAAAATTAATACCTGGATTTCATCTCTGAAGAGATATTGTCGAAGAACGACTTTGTGCGGTCATAATATATATTTGGTCCCAATGGATCCTCTTCAGGAATTCCATCACTATTTTGTGTCTCAACTCCTGAGTCTCCCTTGTCTTCTCCCTCCTTCTCCGGCTTATCTGCTGCAAAAAAATAAATTAATATACACACACACACAGTGGATATAAAAAGTCTACACACCCCTGTTAAAATGTCAGGTTTCTGTGATGTAAAAAAATGAGACAAAGATAAATAATTTCAGAACTTTTTCCACCTTTAATGTGACCTATAAACTGTACAACTTGATTGAAAAACAAACTGAAACTTCTAGGTGGAGGGAAGTAAAAAACATAATTTATGCTTACCTGATAAATTCCTTTCTTCTGTTGTGTGATCAGTCCACGGGTCATCATTACTTCTGGGATATAACTCCTCCCCAACAGGAAATGCAAGAGGATTCACCCAGCAGAGCCGCATACAGCTCCCCCCCTCCACGTCACCCCCAGTCATTCGACCAAGAATCAACGAGAAAGGAGAAACCAAGGGTGAAGTGGTGACTGGAGTATAATTTAAAAGATATTTACCTGCCTTAAAACAGGGCGGGCCGTGGACTGATCACACAACAGAAGAAAGGAATTTATCAGGTAAGCATAAATTATGTTTTCTTCTGTTATGTGTGATCAGTCCACGGGTCATCATTACTTCTGGGATACCAATACCAAAGCAAAAGTACACGGATGACGGGAGGGATAGGCAGGCTCATTATACAGAAGGAACCACTGCCTGAAGAACCTTTCTCCCAAAAATAGCCTCCGAAGAAGCAAAAGTGTCAAATTTGTAAAATTTGGAAAAAGTATGAAGCGAAGACCAAGTTGCGGCCTTGCAAATCTGTTCAACAGAGGCCTCATTCTTAAAGGCCCAAGTGGAAGCCACAGCTCTAGTAGAATGAGCTGTAATTCTTTCAGGAGGCTGCTGTCCAGCAGTCTCATAGGCTAAACGAATTATGCTACGAAGCCAGAAGGAGAGAGAGGTAGCCGAAGCCTTATGACCTCTCCTCTGACCAGAGTACACGACAAACAGGGAAGACGTTTGTCGAAAATCCTTAGTTGCCTGCAAGTAGAACTTGAGGGCACGAACTACATCCAGATTGTGTAGAAGACGTTCCTTCTTTGAAGAAGGATTTGGACACAAGGATGGAACAACAATCTCTTGATTGATATTCCTGTTAGTGACTACCTTAGGTAAGAACCCAGGTTTAGTACGCAGAACTACCTTGTCTGAGTGAAAAATCAGATAAGGAGAATCACAATGTAAGGCTGATAACTCAGAGACTCTTCGAGCCGAGGAAATAGCCATTAAAAACAGAACTTTCCAAGATAACAATTTTATATCAATGGAATGAAGGGGTTCAAACGGAACACCCTGTAAAACGTTAAGAACTAAGTTTAAACTCCATGGCGGAGCAACAGTTTTAAACACAGGCTTGATCCTAGCTAAAGCCTGACAAAAGGCCTGGATGTCTGAATTTTCTGACAGACGCCTGTGTAACAAGATGGACAGAGCTGAGATCTGTCCCTTTAATGAGCTAGCCGATAAACCCTTTTCTAAACCTTCTTGTAGAAAGGACAATATCCTAGGAATCCTAACCTTACTCCAGGAGTAACCTTTGGATTCGCACCAGTATAGGTATTTACGCCATATCTTATGGTAAATCCTTCTGGTAACAGGCTTCCTAGCCTGTATCAGGGTATCAATAACCGACTCAGAAAAACCACGTTTTGATAAAATCAAGCGTTCAATTTCCAAGCAGTCAGCTTCAGAGAAGTTAGATTTTGATGTTTGAATGGACCCTGTATCAGAAGGTCCTGTCTTAGAGGTAGAGACCAAGGCGGACAGGATGACATGTCCACTAGATCTGCATACCAAGTCCTGCGTGGCCATGCAGGCGCTATTAGAATCACTGATGCTCTCTCCTGTTTGATTTTGGCAATCAATCGAGGAAGCAGCGGGAAGGGTGGAAACACATAAGCCATCCCGAAGTTCCAAGGTGCTGTCAAAGCATCTATCAGAACCGCTCCCGGATCCCTGGATCTGGACCCGTAGCGAGGAAGTTTGGCGTTCTGGCGAGACGCCATGAGATCTCTCTCTGGTTTGCCCCAACGTCGAAGTATTTGGGCAAAGACCTCCTGATGAAGTTCCCACTCCCCCGGATGAAAAGTCTGGCGACTCAAGAAATCCGCCTCCCAGTTCTCCACTCCCGGGATGTGGATTGCTGACAGGTGGCAAGAGTGAGACTCTGCCCAGCGAATTATCTTTGATACTTCCATCATTGCTAGGGAGCTTCTTGTCCCTCCTTGATGGTTGATGTAAGCTACAGTCGTGATGTTGTCCGACTGAAACCTGATGAACCCCCGAGTTTTTAACTGGGGCCAAGCCAGAAGGGCATGGAGAACTGCTCTTAATTCCAGAATGTTTATTGGCAGGAGACTTTCCTCCTGATTCCATTGTCCCTGAGCCTTCAGAGAATTCCAGACAGCGCCCCAACCTAGTAGGCTGGCGTCTGTTGTTACAATTGTCCAGTCCGGCCTGCTGAATGGCATCCCCCTGGACAGATGTGGCCGAGAAAGCCACCATAGAAGAGAGTTTCTGGTCTCTTGATCCAGATTCAGAGTAGGGGACAAGTCTGAGTAATCCCCATTCCACTGACTCAGCATGCACAATTGCAGCGGTCTGAGATGTAGACGTGCAAAGGGTACTATGTCCATTGCTGCTACCATTAAGCCGATCACCTCCATGCATTGAGCTACTGACGGGAGTTGAATGGAATGAAGGACACGGCATGCATTTAGAAGCTTTGTTAATCTGTCTTCTGTCAGATAAATCTTCATTTCTACAGAATCTATAAGAGTCCCCAAGAATGGAACTCTTGTGAGAGGAAAAAGAGAACTCTTCTTTTCGTTCACTTTCCATCCATGCGACCTTAGAAATGCCAGAACTAACTCTGTATGAGACTTGGCAGTTTGAAAGCTTGAAGCTTGTATCAGAATGTCGTCTAGGTACGGAGCTACCGAAATTCCTCGCGGTCTTAGTACCGCCAGAAGGGCACCCAGAACCTTTGTGAAGATTCTTGGAGCCGTAGCCAATCCGAATGGAAGAGCTACAAACTGGTAATGCCTGTCTAAGAAGGCAAACCTTAGATACCGGTAATGATCTTTGTGAATCGGTATGTGAAGGTAAGCATCCTTTAAATCCACTGTGGTCATGTACTGACCCTTTTGGATCATGGGTAAGATTGTCCGAATAGTTTCCATTTTGAACGATGGAACTCTTAGGAATTTGTTTAGGATCTTTAAATCCAAGATTGGCCTGAAAGTTCCCTCTTTTTTGGGAACCACAAACAGGTTTGAGTAAAACCCTTGTCCTTGTTCCGACCGCGGAACCGGATGGATCACTCCCATTAATAACAGATCTTGTACACAGCGTAGAAACGCTTCTTTCTTTATCTGGTTTGTTGACAACCTTGACAGATGAAATCTCCCTCTTGGGGGAGAGAACTTGAAGTCTAGAAGGTATCCCTGAGATATGATCTCTAGCGCCCAGGGATCCTGAACATCTCTTGCCCAAGCCTGGGCGAAGAGAGAGAGTCTGCCCCCCACTAGATCCGGTCCCGGATCGGCGGCCCTCGGTTCATGCTGTCTTTGGGGCAGCAGCAGGTTTCCTGGCCTGCTTGCCCTTGTTCCAGGACTGGTTAGGTTTCCAGCCTTGTCTGTAACGAGCAACAGCTCCTTCCTGTTTTGGTGCAGTGGAAGTTGATGCTGCTCCTGCTTTGAAATTCCGAAAGGGACGAAAATTAGACTGTCTAGCCTTAGCTTTGGCTTTGTCTTGAGGCAGGGCGTGGCCCTTACCTCCTGTAATGTCAGCGATAATTTCTTTCAAACCGGGCCCAAATAAAGTTTGCCCCTTGAAAGGTATATTAAGTAATTTGGACTTAGAAGTTACATCAGCTGACCAGGATTTTAGCCACAGCGCCCTACGTGCCTGAATGGCGAATCCTGAGTTCTTAGCCGTAAGTTTGGTTAAATGTACTACGGCCTCCGAAATGAATGAATTAGCTAGTTTAAGGACTCTAAGCCTGTCCGTAATGTCGTCCAGCGTAGCTGAACTAAGGTTCTCTTCCAGAGACTCAATCCAAAATGCTGCCGCAGCCGTAATCGGCGCGATGCATGCAAGGGGTTGCAATATAAAACCTTGTTGAACAAACATTTTCTTAAGGTAACCCTCTAATTTTTTATCCATTGGATCTGAAAAAGCACAGCTATCCTCCACCGGGATAGTGGTACGCTTAGCTAAAGTAGAAACTGCTCCCTCCACCTTAGGGACCGTTTGCCATAAGTCCCGTGTGGTGGCGTCTATTGGAAACATCTTTCTAAATATTGGAGGGGGTGAGAACGGCACACCGGGTCTATCCCACTCCTTAGTAACAATTTCAGTTAGTCTCTTAGGTATAGGAAAAACGTCAGTACTCGCCGGTACCGCAAAGTATTTATCCAACCTACACAATTTTTCTGGTATTGCAACAGTGTTACAATCATTAAGAGCCGCTAAAACCTCCCCTAGTAATACACGGAGGTTCTCCAATTTAAATTTAAAATTTGAAATATCTGAATCCAATCTGTTTGGATCAGAACCATCACCCACAGAATGAAGCTCTCCGTCCTCATGTTCTGCAAGCTGTGACGCAGTATCAGACATGGCCCTAGTATTATCAGCGCACTCTGTTCTCACCCCAGAGTGATCACGCTTGCCTCTTAGTTCTGGTAATTTAGCCAAAACTTCAGTCATAACAGTAGCCATATCTTGTAATGTTATCTGTAATGGCCGCCCAGATGTACTAGGCGCCATAATATCACGCACCTCCCGGGCGGGAGATGCAGGTACTGACACGTGAGGCGAGTTAGTCGGCATAACTCTCCCCTCGCTGTTTGGTGAAATTTGTTCAATTTGTACAGATTGGCTTTTATTTAAAGTAGCATCAATACAGTTAGTACATAAATTTCTATTGGGCTCCACCTTGGCATTGGAACAAATGACACAGATATCTTCCTCTGAATCAGACATGTTTAACACACTAGCAATAAACTTGCAACTTGGTTACAATCTTATTTAACAAAAACGTACTGTGCCTCAAAGAAGCACTAAACGATTAAATGACAGTTGAAATAATGAACTGAAAGACAGTTATAGCATTAATCCTTAAAAACAACACAACTTTTAGCAAAGGTTTGTTCCCATTAGTAAAGTAACAATAATTAAATTTGAAACATAAAAATTACAGAGCAACGTTTTTAATCACAGTCAATATATAAGTCTCACAGCTCTGCTGAGAGAATCTACCTCCCTCCAAAGAAGTTTGAAGACCCCTGAGTTCTGTTAGAGATGAACCGGATCATGCAGGAAATACAAGAGTAACTGACTGGAATTTTTTGATGCGTAGCAAAGAGCGCCAAAAACGGCCCCTCCCCCTCACACACAGCAGTGAGAGAGAAACGAAACTGTCACAATTAAAACAAGCAACTGCCAAGTGGAAAAATAATGCCCAAATATTTATTCACTCAGTACCTCAGAAAATGCAAACGATTCTACATTCCAGCAAAAACGTTTAACATAATAAATACCTATTAAAAGGTTTAATGTACT
Organism: Bombina bombina; assembly: GCF_027579735.1. Lineage (NCBI taxonomy): Eukaryota > Metazoa > Chordata > Amphibia > Anura > Bombinatoridae > Bombina > Bombina bombina. The sequence continues at coordinate 972,818,099 of NC_069499.1, read as the reverse complement.
TTTAACAGAGTAATTCCGGTGAAATACCATCCCCAGAATACTGAAGTGTAGAGTATACATACATGTCATTATAACGGTATGGCAGGATTTTCTCATCAATTCCATTCAGAAAATAAAAACTGCTACATACCTCAATGCAGATTCATCTGCCCGCTGTCCCCTGATCTGAAGCTTTTACCTCCCTCAGATGGCCGAGAAACAGCAATATGATCTTAACTACTCCGGTTAAAATCATAGTAAAAACTCTGGTAGATTCTTCTTCAAACTCTGCCAGAGAGGCAATAACACGCTCCGGTGCTATTGTAAAATAACAAACTTTTGATTGAAGTTATAAAAACTAAGTATAATCACCATAGTCCTCTCACACATCCTATCTAGTTGTTGGGTGCAAGAGAATGACTGGGGGTGACGTGGAGGGGGGGAGCTGTATGCGGCTCTGCTGGGTGAATCCTCTTGCATTTCCTGTTGGGGAGGAGTTATATCCCAGAAGTAATGATGACCCGTGGACTGATCACACATAACAGAAGAAATAAAATATGCATATAACTGGGGATGTAGCTGTGTTTAGAATTTAGCAATCACATTCAAAATCATGTTAAATAGGAGTCAGTACACACCTGCCATCATTTAAAATGCCTCTGATTAACCCAAAATAATGTTCAGCTGTTCTAGTAGGTCTTTCCTGCATTTTCTTAGTCGCAACCTACAGCAAAAGCCATGGTTCGCAGAGAGCTTCCAAAGCATCAGGGGGATCTCATTGTTAAAAGGTATCAGTCAGGAGAACGGTACAAAAGAATTTAAGGCATTAGATATACCATGGAACACAGTGAAGACAGTCATCATCAAGTGGAGAACATATGGCACAACAATGGCATTACCAAGAACTGGACGTTCCTCCAAAATTGAGGAAAAGACGAGAAGAAAACTGGTCTGGGAGGCTACCAAGAGGCCTACAGCCCCATTAAAGGAGCTGCAGGAATATCTGGCAAGTACTGGCTGTGTGGTGCATGTGACAATCGCCCATATTCTTCATATGTCTGGGATATGGGGTAGAGTGGCAAGACGGAAGTCTTTGCTTACGAAAAAAAAAAACATCCAAGCCCAGCTAAATTTTGCAAAAACACATGTAAAATCTCCCAAAAGCATATCGCAAAAGGGGTTCTGGTTTGATGAAACCAAGATTAACCCCTTAATGACCAAGGACGTGCAGGGTACGTCGTCAAAAAAAAGACAGTTAATGCCTGAGGACGTACCCTGCACGTCCTCGGTGTGGAAAGCAGCTGGAAGCGATCCTGCTCGCTTCCAGCTGCTTTCCGGTTATTGCAGTGATGCCTCGATATGGAGGCATCCTGCAATAACTTTACATGGCCATCCGATGCAGAGAGAGCCACTCTGTGGCCCTCCCTGCACCGGACATCGATGGCCGGTATCGTTGGTGGGTGGGAGCCGACTTGGGAGGCGGGTGGGCGGCCATCGGTGTATGTTCTGCCATCAAGGGGGGCGGGATCGGAGGCGGGGGTGCGCGCGGGGGCGCGCGGGAGCGCACACGTGCACGGAGGTTGGCGGGTGGGCGCGTGCACGGGGCGGGAGCGGGTGGGAACCGCTACACTACGGAAAATATTGATAGGAAAAAGGGCTCAATCTTGTTTGTGCAAAAGCACAAAAATAGATCGTGGAGGGGTGGGGGGTTGGTTTTGTGTGGGGGGAAGCTACACTACAGAAAATTGTAATAAAAATAAAAAAACCCCATATTTTCTTCTAAACTGGGTACTGGCAGACAGCTGCCAGTACCCAAGATGGCGCATATTAAGTTAGATTGGGAGGGTTATAGAGCTGTTTGGGGGGGATCAGTGAGGTTGGGGGCTAAGGGGGGGATAGTACACAGCAGCATATGTAAATATGCTTTTTAAAAACACAAAAAAACAACAAATATAGCTTTTATTTTAGTACTGGCAGACTTTCTGCCAGTACTTAAGATGGCGGGGACAATTGTGGGGTGGGGGAGGGAAGAGAGCTGTTTGGGAGGTATCAGGGGGTCTGATGTTTCAGGTGGGAGGCTGAGCTCTACACTAAATGTGATATTAACCCTGCAAGCTCCCTACAAGCTACCTAATTAACCCCTTCACTGCTCGCCATAATACACGTGTGATGCGCAGCGGCATTTAGCGGCCTTCTAAATACCAAAAAGCAACGCCAAAGCCATATATGTCTGCTATTTCTGAACAAAGGGGATCCCAGAGAAGCATTTACAACCATTTGTGCCATAATTGCACAAGCTGTTTGAAAATGATTTCAGTGAGAAACCTAAAATTGTGAAAAATTTAACGTTTTTTTTTAATTTGATCGCATTTGGCGGTGAAATGGTGGCATGAAATATACCAAAATGGGCCTAGATCAATACTTGGGGTTGTCTACTACACTACACTAAAGCTAAAATTACCCCAAAAAGCTCCCTACATGCTCCCTAATTAACCCCTTCACTGCTGGGCATAATACACGTGTGGTGCGCAGTGGCATTTAGTGGCATTCTAATTACCAAAAAGCAACACCAAAGCCATATAAGTCTGCTATTTCTGAACAAAGGGGATCCCAGAGAAGAATTTACAACCATTTGTGCCATAATTGCATAAGCTGTTTGTAAATAATTTCAGTGAGAATCCTAAAGTTTGTGAAAAAATTTGTGAAAAAGTGAACAATTTTTTTTATTTGATCGCATTTGGCGGTGAAATGGTGGCATGAAATATACCAAAATTGGCCTAGATCAATACTTTGGGATGTCTACTAAAAAAAAATATATACATGTCAATGGATATTCAGAGATTCCTGAAAGATATTAGTGTTCTAATGTAACTAGCGCTAATTTTGAAAAAAAAATGGTTTGGAAATAGCAAAGTGCTACTTGTATTTATGGCCCTATAACTTGCAAAAAAAGCAAAGAACATGTAAACATTGGGTATTTCTAAACTCAGGACAAAATTTAGAAACTATTTAGCATGGGTGTTTTTTGGTGGTTGTAGATGTGTAACAGATTTTGGGGGTCAAAGTTAGAAAAAGTGTATTTTTTTTAAATTTTTCCTCATATTTTATAATTTTTTTTATAGTAAATTATAAGATATGATGAAAATAATGGTATCTTTAGAAAATCCATTTAATGGCGAGAAAAACGGTATATAATATGTGTGGGTACAGTAAATGAGTAAGAGGAGAATTACAGCTAAACACAAACACCGCAAAAATGTAAAAATAGCCTTGGTCCCAAACGGACAGAAAATGGAAAAGTGCTGCGGTCATTAAGGGGTTAAACTTTTTGGCCATAATTCCAAAAGATATGTTAGCCGCAAAAACAACACTGCATATAACCAAAAGAACACCATACCCACAGTGAAGCATTTTGGTGGCAGCATTACGCTTTGGGTCTGTTTTTCTTCAGCTGGAACTGGGGCCTTAGTCAAGGTAGAGGGAATTATGAACAGTTCCAAATACCAGGCAATATTTGCACAAAACCTTCAGGCTTCTGCTTGAAAGCTGAACATGAAATGGAACTTGATCTTTCAGCATGACAACGACCCAAAGCATACATCCAAATCAACAAAGAAATGGCTTCACCAGAAGATTAAAGTTGTGGAATGGCCCAGTCAGAGCCCAGACCTGAATCCAAACAAAAATCTGTCGGTTGATCTTAAGTGGGCTGTGCACAAGAGATGCCCTCGCAATCTGACAGATTTGGAGTGTTTTTGCAAAGAAGAGTGGGCAAATCTTGCCAAGTCAAGATGTGCCATGCTGAAAAACTCATACCCAAAAAGACTGAGTGCTATAATAAAATCAAAGGGTACTTCAACAAAGTATTAGTTTAAGGGTGTGCACACTTATGAAACCATATTATTTTAGTTTTTTATTTCTACTTCCCTCCATCTAAAAGATTTTAGTTTGTTTTGCAATTGACTGGTACAGTTTATAGGGCACATTAAAGGTGGAAAAAAGTTCTGAAATGATTTATCTTTGTCTCATTTTTTTTACATCACAGAAACATGACATTTTAACAGGGGTGTGTAGACTTTTTAGATCTAGTGCGTGTATGTATATATATATATATATATATATATATATATATATATATATATATATATATATATATATATATATATATATATATATATATATATATATATATATATATATATATATATATATATATATATATTATATCCTATAATGACTCTGAACTTTCGTTCTTTAGGATCACTGACCTTTAACATTTAATTTATCTTTAAATTCTTTGTCCAACTCCTCCCTGTTGAATTGTGCATTTGCAGTCTCAAAATCAAAGTCCCCTTCAAATTTAATTGCATTCTCCTTTATAGTTGTTGGTCTCGTTTGACCACGGGAACGATTTCTTGTCCGTCTATTACCTGTTGGAAAGGAGAGGATATTTTTTGATGAATCAGGTGTTCCAAGGCTAGACTTCAAAACCCTGGCCTCTACAGTACCCAGCTAGTTGGCATCCATTCACAAGAAATAATGGTTTGAGACAAAACACCATTATAACAAAAACTGGATAACAAGTCTTTAGCTGAAAAGCCACTGAGGGTTTTTTCCTGTCCTAGGCTTACAGACACCATCAATACTCACAATGGACTTATGTTGTAACGGTACAAAGCTTTAAGGCAGTGAAATATCTGCTACATTCTGCAGGCTGTGGTAATAATGCAAAAGTAGTTATACAACGGTGGATCACCATATAGCAAAGAACTTCGGATGACTATGGGGAATAAAGTTTGCAACCTTTGTAGCAACAGTTGCAGACTAAACTACCTCCAAAGTCAATTATACCTGATCTTCGCCTTTGGGGTCTCCTGTTCTCATCATTCACCAAGCTCTGTGCTGGCACAGGGGGAGTAGGAACTGGAAATGTAAAAATGCTGAAGTTAAATAAAAAAAAATAAATGCAGTATTTGTGGTAGAACAACAAAACTATGGCAGTGCCATAATATTTAAGGTCTCAGTTCAAACATTGAACTAGATCAGGGTGGATAAAAAAAAATCAACGATTAAGAGTTCAAATTAAAGTAATTTTTTTTAAAAAAAATAAAATGCTTTAAGATAAAAAAAACAAACAAAAAAAAAAAAAAACACATCTAGAGATAGTTTCTATTTAAAGTGATGGTAAATCTCAGCATTTAAAAAAAAAAAAAAAAAAGGGAGGTGCTAAACTCACTCCAGCCACCCATCGCTCTTCAATGAGTTGGTGATTCCACCTCTAAACCAATAGCTGTGTGTATCACCTGGCATCCTAGCACAGCTATAGGTTTAGAGGTGGAAACATTGCCTCATTGGTAGAGCGCACTGTGCCGTAGGCAGCCAGAGCCGCTGACTTTAGCAAGCTGCCGCAGCACAGAAAGGGTGAGTTTAAACACCCCTACCTTTTTTTTTTAGTGACTGATTAATGAAACTTTTTAGTGATGGTAAATCCTAGCTTTTTTTTAAAAAAAAAAACACTGATTTACCATCACTTTAAGATACATTATAATCTAAAGATTATTCATCATTAAATATTTTTATTTATATAGCAAGATTATGTATTTTCATGGCTGTATTTTTTTTTTGGTAAATTCCATTAACCCCATTCATGCTCTCCCAGAGGTTTCAGTCAGATTTTGTCCAAAATAAATATCACATATTGGTCCAGATTACAAGTGGAGAACTAATTAGCGCTCCCGCTCAAGTATTAATTGCGCTAGAAATAAGCTTTTCGTGGTAGTCAGGTTGCGCTGGTATTACAAGTTAAAAATAAACTTTTTTTTAGAGTGATAACCGGACGAGTGCAAAAAGCCGACCTTCGAAAATTGTGTGCGTGTTCATGTATTCCCCCATAGAATACCTGTGTATAAATGTACAGAACATTTGAATGTGAAATATTTACAGTAAATACAATTTAAAGGTTTTATCTCCTTAACTGCAAAGGGCTCCAATGAACTTCTATATATGTATATATTTGTGTTTATATGTGTATACAGAAAAGAAAAAAAAGCCAAAAGGGATTTAACATTGAGACATACATGTCTAAAGATGTATGTACATATAAATATATATATATCGAACACCGGAGATCTCATATTCTTTGAGCCCTTAACTTGCGTGCAATATTTAAAAAAAAATAAAAAATTTAATAGTGTTGAGTGTAACTACTTTGTAATGTATTTTTGATGTGTTTTGTGCAACTTTTTGTTTCAGGAAATATTTAACCAGAGCTCTGAAGTTGCGATAACCATTCTAGTGTAATTTACGATTGTGCTCAAGTGATCCAGTTTACTTTCAGCTCTTAATACCAGCGGTAAGCCCAACAAGCGCAAACCCTCACGATAAAACCATTATGCTCCACTTGTAATCTGGTCATTTGTTTTGTAGTTCTCAAAACTGAATTTGTGTGCAGAAATAAAATTATCCCTTCACAGCAAAATGGTTATAAAATAAACAGTTAAGAACTGCTTCATTTTCTTGGTACTGTTTGGAGAGCAACACTCTACTGGGGCCTAGCTGAACACATTGGGTGAGATAGTGACAAGCAGCTAGCTCATATTTGTGCATTGCTTCAGAGCCTACCTGTGTATGCTTTCAACAATGGATACCAAAAGAATGAAGCAAATGAGATGAGAAGTAAATTGAAAATTTGTTAAAAATGCGTTTTCCTTTCTGAATCATGAAAGTTTCTTTACTGTTCCTTTAATGCCATTGCTCCCCTGCAAATCTATGTACACAGAATCAACCCATACCAAGTTTCAAGAAGCTCACTGAATAGAAGATTGTTTGGAGTGGAAAAGATCTGCAGAAGGATTCAAGTGTGAAGTGTGAGGGGCAAGCATTAAAAAATGAAAGGTTATTGTTTTAGTCAATACTATTTAAATTTTTAAGTCAATGGTCATTTTTCTCCTTAAAATAAATATGAATGATTAACCTATTAACCCTTTGAGTGCTATGACAGCTCTGAGCTGTCAGTTTCCCAATCTGGTGCTAATGACGGCTCAGAGCCGTCACTAGCACTCCCACCTTGAGGTAGATTTGGGAGCTCCCACCCGCTCCTACCTCGGCGACTGTGCCTGTAGAGTGAAAGGCATCGCCGGGGCTTCCCGTTTTGCGTGGTGATGTCACGCGCAATAACGTGATGTCACAGCGCAACTATTTATATTTAACAATGTTAAGTATAGGAGCATGCTACTTAGAAGTCTGTATCTCAAGCATCTAAGCAGCTACAGACCCCAAGACCCACCATTGGAAAGATAATCACCTAACCTTTGCAAAAGTCTTGGGGGTCATAAAAAAAAAAAAAAAAAAAATTGTTCAAAAGAAAAAAATAAAAACACATTAAAAAAATCTTAGCACCCAGGTGGGAAAGTGCTTAGCACTCAAAGGGTTAAACTGGAGATAGTTCACCTCCCAATAATTCTATTCATTTTAATGATTTAGCTATGCAGCTATGAATATTTAAAACGATGCAAACAAATCCGTAACGGTGATATAACCGGAAAAATTATCTGGAAAGCTATTATAAAAATGAAAACCATGATTTAACTTGGTATTACTGACAAGTGATTTTAATTATGGATTAAATCATGATTTAAATTAAATCCACCCTGGACTAGATGCATGCTCTTTAAAAGTTTAAAACTACAGCATTCAAATTAAAATGGCCTTACATCTCATTTAGGCATAAGTATTATTTCAGGTTTCCTTATTAATTAATGAAATAAAGCCCAGGAATTGCCCACTGTCTGCAGCATTAAAACTATTTTTGGTTCGGGATTTGAGAAAAACTGGGATGTTTCGTTTTGTCAAATATATCTGGTGCTGAAAATAGCTGAATGCTGCAGACAGAGGCCATTTTCATGAACAATCAAGCCTAAAATACACATGCCTAACCTCATTGCAACTTAGGAGTTCAATGAAATGCGTTATTTAGGGACATACAGAATTTAATGTGCAAAAGCTCCCTGGATATCTCAAGCCCTGCATTGGACTATACAGATAACTTTTAAGAGCTCTTTATTCTGTGAAGGCTACCAGGTAGTTCAGTTTAGTTTTTACAGCACAAATTGAAACATTAAAGTGAAGGTAAACTTTGGTGAATGAAAGTCCTTTTTTAAAAATAAATACTTAACACAGGGGGGCACTTTCAGTCATCAAAGTTTACAAAGCAGCCATTTTTTTTTTTTTTTTAAATTACCTTTTTTTTCTTTTCACTGCTACAGCAGCTTCCCCCAGCTAAAGATCCTCTATTCACACGTTAGCAATGACTAATCCGGCTTTCTCCAATCACAGCAGGGCCTCAGGCAATGGACTACCCTGGGGAGAAAGCTGTGATTGGAGGAAGCAGGATTAGTCATTGCTGACGTGTGAATAGAGGATCTCTATGTGGGGGAAGCTGCTGTAGCAGAAAAAAAAAAAAAATGTAATTTTAACAAAACGGCTGCTTTGTAAACTTTGATGAATGAAAGTGCCCCTGTTTTTAATAGTATTTTTTAAAAAAACGGGCTCTCATTCACCAAAGTTTACCTTCACTTTAAGGAAGGTTAAGATAGTTACAATTTATTTACGATTCAGTAGTTACGAAAAAAAACAAAAAAAACCAAAACAAATCCCAAACAAAACTGTGCCACAATACTAATGTTTCCAAGATGCAACAGCTAGCTATATTCAGTTCTAGCACATCACACCAAAGTTAACCTGAATATAAAAAGGACTTATCAAATATTGGGTAGTTTAAAGGAAGTCTAGTGAAAATTAAACATTCATGATTTAGATAGAACACGCCATTTTAAGCAACTTTCTAATTTACTAATTTCATTTTTTTCATTCTGTTGGTATCTTTGAATGTAAGGTTAGGAGCCAGCCCATTTTTGGTTTAGTACCTGGGTAGCACTTTGATTGATGGCTACATTTAGACACAAATAAGAAAGTGCTACCCAGGTGCTGAGCCAAAAATGGGCTGGCTCCTATGCTTACAGTCTTGCTTTTTTTTAAAAAAAGATACCAAGAGAACAAAGAAAAGTAGGAGTAAATTAGAAAGATGTTTAAAATTGCATGCTCTATCCGAATCATTAAAGTTTAATTTTGACTAGACTATTTTACCCCTTTAACTTAACACCTCATCGTTGCTTTCTGTCTCATATGCTCCCACTATAGAGGCCAAAAAGCAAAAAGTGTAACAAATTGTAAAATGCTACAAAATGCCCAAACCAGCTATTTGATTTGCAGATCTCAAAATTGCTTTTTGATCTCCAGGGATAAGCACAATTTTACATGAAAAACAGGACGTGTTTAATGTACTTTTAAGGTTTCTAAATGAGAATTCTTGAAATTCTGGTTAAAAAACAAATACAAAAAACTAAATACTAGCAAAGGAAGAAAGACTGAGTATTGCATTTGAACATAGGCTTCAATGGATTAATGTTCTAAGTATTGTGTCGCACATAGACATTACCACTGAGAGGAGCTGGTGGTGGTAGTAGAGGTTGAATTTGCCGGTTCCCACGCTGGCTTACTGACTGCCCCTTTACTTGTTGTAACTTCTTCTGGACCAAGTTCTCAACTGGGCCTGTCTGGACAGCTTGCTCAACCATGGGGCTTTTACGTAGTGGTATAGAGGGAAAGCCAGCTTGGAGAGAAATAAAAATATATATGTTTAACAGAATGCACCTGAAAAACTGATGGAGAAAACCACTCCAGCAGCTGAAGATTAAAACTCAAACGAATGAGGACACTTTCTAAATTGGTTAAGAAATGTGAGCTGCCTCTCAGTGAATAAAAAGGAACAGTCTTACTGGTATTTTAAGAAATAAAAAAAGTTCTATACACAAGCCAGGATATGAAGTGTGCAGATAAGGGACCACTTTGAAAAGGAGTTCAGACAAAATTAAAGGGCCATTACAATGATAAAATGACAGGCTCTTAACACTGCAACTATGTGCTTAACTGTCGGAAAAGGGGTTAAAAACAGTTAAAGTACTGCTCGGGGCCCAAAGAGCTCTGGTACCATGCAGAAAGTGCTAGCTGTAAAGCAGTGTTGTGTGCAACTAGTGTTATTTATTGGATTAGCTGAAGTATTCGCTCCGACCAGCAGTGTTGATAGGGATAAAATATGACACTTATGAATTAGAGCATATTTTATCACAATAGCCCTTTAAGATTGTGATTTCTAGATAAATTTCACAGAGATAAGCAAAAACTAAGCATGACACCAAGCTTACAAAACACTGACCATGCAACAGACATACGCTTTCACAGCAAGGTTTGCTTAGAAACCAACATCTATATTTAAAGAGTTAATACAAGCAATTGCCCATTGGGAATGCAATTCTAGCACTCACTAATGGTAGGGGCAGTCCTAATACCTAGGAAACTTTACATAAAAATAATGTTCTAGATCTTTGTATCAAGTTAGGGCTGCAAAATGTGGTTAACGTATTAGCCATTTAATAGACCTGTGTAACTGCCTCTAAAGTCACCTGTGAGAAGGACTGCCCCTTAAATGTTTTACACTGAGTGACATTTTGGCCTTCCAGATTACACAAGGAAAACTATTTCTGTAAGAATGGTGTGGAAGCACTCTAAAAACATTTTACGAAGGAAGGAAGGAAGGAAGGGACGGACGGACCAGTAGAGATTTTTTTTTTTCCTCTTCAACTGACAATGCATAAAGGTCATCTTATGATCTTATGTGAGCTGGCATATCAGAAAACATTTACATATCAAAGTTTCATTTAGGAGAATTTGATGGTTAAAGGGATATTCCAGCCTTATTACTTGTGTTTTGGTTGATGAAGTTTTGTATAATTTAACATTTGTAATAAACGTTTCATAAATTTGTAACCGTTTAAATATATCTATTAGTAGTTTTGTTTGTTTCCACTGCCCAGTTTTCTTTACCTTTAAGCCAATCCGATGTTGCATACATTAATACGAGCGGTGCTGAGCCTCACACTTTTTTACAGGAGTGCGCATATTGCACACATGGACAGTTAAAAAATACGTCAGAGTCTGTCAGAAGACTGGTTAAGGAGGTGGAGCCGCTGTTGACATTAGCAAGTGGCTACGTGTTAGTTGTAAAATGGATTCATTCACTATTAATTTTAAAAACATAGTTTACGTAGTGTGACCATATTGTTGTGACTTGTCAAACTTCAAAATTTTTCAAGGTAAATAAAAAATTATCATGCAACTACTTCCATCACAAAAAGGAGACGTGATTGACCATCTGCGCATGCGTGCGCGCGCTCACAACCTGAAGGAAACAAATTTACATATAAAAGCCGATTGTTCAAAAACCATTTTAGATCACACAGCAAAACCACTCCTTTGTTTGGGGGCATTTTAGACCAATATAAATACGCATCCAAAACAAACCTTGCTCTTTAGCAAAACTATTTATTTTTTTATAAAAGAATAACATTTGCACACATTACCATTTTAACAAAAACCATCCTAAACTTCACAAAGGATTAAAAAAAATACGCTGGAATATCCCTTTAAGTCTACACTTAAATCTTGTGTAGAATCTGCAAGGCCTGTGTCACTATTAACAAGCTGAAAGGGTTAAACAGCGCATGCACAGTTAATACACAGCATATCAGGCTGTTACCCTTTGTAGAGAGGGAATGCTGCAGAGGATCTGATGAGATGTCACTGTCCGGCACCGCTGGCTGCGGAGACGGGGAAGAGCAGGAGCTGGATGCTGCGGCTGAAGCTGGAGGACTCACCAGTTTCTCTATACAGATGGCCGCAGGATAGGCAAGAGACAATAAGCATTAATTGGCTTATTAACCATTCACTGCAGAAGAGGCCACTATGACAGCAGAATGGCACTGATTACTATCTATCCATAATAGTATGCACCTACAGAACCATAAAGGTGTTTAGTTTTAAAATCTCCCCTGAACATCTTTTTAATTAAACTGGTCCTACATCTTAATACTGGACACCCTCCTGTAAAGGATGCAGATTAATTTTAAAATAGAAGGCACTCTGCTCTCCTGGCTTTGGGCCAGGTGGTTTATCAAATATGAGGCAAGTGTGCATACTGTAAATGACTATACATGTCACAATGCCATGTAACTAACCATTTAATAACATTTTAGATATTTTTATCCTGTATCACTTACCTAAACCCAGAGAGGCTGCATATTGCTGGTTGAGAAGTGAAGTGGCAGCAAGCTGACTGTAGGATGGCATGCCTCGAAAAGGACTGTATGGCACAGAAGGTTGGTAGGATGCTGTGGGGGCAGAGCCCAGAGAAGACTGAAAAAGATATGCATTTCCATTCAATCTACTCATTCCCAGAATATTCACACAAACCCTGTTATAAGATACGGTGTTTTAAAGTCATTTTGGAGAGTATATGAACACAAAAAACACCCATTGTAAAGTTATTATGAGGCGCAATTTAAGACCTAGTATAGAAACAAAACAGCAAAAAAAATAATTTCTTCTCTTTTCGTTATGGATAAAAAAAAAAAAAAAAAAGTTAACACAATGAGCTTGTTGCCACTTAATTTTCTGTATTTTATATCACCAAAAAGTCCCGTTTACAGATTAACCCAAAAAAAAAAAAACAGAAAAAAAAAAAAAAAAAAAAAAAAAAATTTTTTTTTTTTTTTTTTTTTAACTCACAGGGTACTCCAATAATCCACTCGTTCACAGCATGCAGATAAAATGTAGCAAGCTCCCATGCTTGATAAAGCAGTCAACAGCTTTATCCAGTATGGGAACCTGCTTCAGTTATCTGAATGCAACAATCGAGCAGGTTGTGATTAGAGAACCCTGTGACTTGGCTTTTAAAAACATGTCAGCCAAGAGGGGTGTTAATCCGTAAATGGAGGACTTTTCTGTGACAAATTGTGTAAAACATTTTTAGAAGTTGATGCTCATTGTGTCCATACTTCAAAGTGATGGATACATTTTTATGTTTACTGTCAAAATATATCTATAACAATGCATTTGTATACACAACTGAACTGCTGCATTTATTCTCAGCTGCTGTTGGGGAACAGACCATAGCTTTACAAATTGATTTCAAAAAGCCTAAAAAAAAATAAAGTTTATACTTACCTGAAAAATTTCTTTCCGTACATGGGTACAATTTATCAAGCTCCAAAGCTTGACACCCCGTACGCTGCTCCATTACCCGTCCGCCTGCTGAGGCGGCGGACAGAAATCAACCCGATCAATTAAGATTGGGTTGACACCCCCTGCTAGCAACAGATTGGCCGCGAATCTGCAGGAGACTGCATTGCACCAGCAGTTTACAAGAACTGCTGGTGCAATGATAAATGCCGACAACATATCAATGTGCAACGGACATGATGAGCTATATCAGATCAGGTCCGCTCGCACTTACATAAATTGACCCCATGGAGTCCACAACGTGATTTAAATTACGAGTGGGATATTCACTCCTGGCCAGCAGGAAGAGGCAAAGAGCACCACAGCAAAGCTGCTAAGTCACTTCCCTTACCCATAACCCCCAGCCATTTAGCTCTAGGGAATTGGAAAAAGATGATAACACAAAAAGGTGGAGGTGCCCGAGGTTTAGAACAAAAAAAAAAATTAATAAAAAAAAAAAATTAATAAAAAAAAAAAAATAGACTGTCTAATCTTAAGAGTGGGGTCGTGGACTCCATGTCCAAAAAGAAAGAAAATTTCAGGTAAGCATACATTTTATTTTCTTTCCTAAGACATGGAGAGTCTACAACATCAATTAAATTACTAGTTGGAACCAATACACAAGCTAGAGGACACAGAATGAATAGGGAGGGAGAACAAGACAGGCAGACCTTAACAGAAGGCACCACCGCTTGAAGAACCTTTCTCCCAAAAGAGGCCTCAGCCAAGGCAAAGTATGAAATCTGTAAAATTTTGAAAAAAGTATGCAGAGCGGACCATGTTGCAGCCTTGCAAATCTGTTCCACAGACGTTTCATTTTTGAAAGCCCAAGAAGAGGAGACAGCCCTAGTGGAATGAGCTGTAATTCTCTCAGGAGGCTGGTGTCCAGCAGTCTCATAAGCAAAACAAATCACACTTCTCAACCAGAGGGAAAGAAGTAGAAGTAGCCTTCTGACCCTCACGCTTTGAGAAACAAACAGGGCAGAAGACTGGCAAAAATCCTTAGCCTGTAGGTAGAATTTTAGAGCACGCACAACATACAAGTTGTGCAACAGATGTTTCTTATGAGGAGGAGGAGGGTTAGGACAGAGGGGAACAACAATTTCCTGATTATTTCTATCAGAAACCACCTTAGGGAGAAACCCCAACTTAGTATGAAATAACCGCATGAAAAATAAGGTAAGGCGAAAAGCCGAGAGTTCAGAAACTGAGCAGAACAAATAGCAACAAGAAACAAAACCTTCCAAGATAACGGCTTAATATCTATGGCATGCATTGGCTCAAACAGAACCTGTTGCACAAAATCTAAGAGCAAGGTTAGGGCTCCAAGGAGGAGCAACCTGTATAAACACAGGCCTGATTCTGACCAGGGCCTGACAAAAAGTTTGGCGGATGTGCCAGATGCTTATGTAAAATAGATAATGCCGAAATCTGACCTTTCAGAGAACTGACTGACAACCCTTTCTCCAAGCCTTCCTGGAGAAAAGAAAATTATAGAAATACTGACCCTACTCTATTCACACAAAAAAAAAAAAAGTGGTATTTACGCCATACCTTAAAGGGACACTGAACCGAATTTTTCTCTCTCATGATTCAGATAGAACATGCAATTTTAACTTTCTATCTTACTCCTATTATCAATTTTTCTTCATTCTCTTGCTATCTTCATTTTGAAAAGCAAGAATGTAAGTTTAGAAGCCGGCCCATTTTTGGTTCACAACCTGGGTTGTACTTGTTGATTGGACAGCACCAACAAACAAGTGCTGTCCAGGGTACTGAATCAAAAATTGGCTGGCTCCTTAGTTTAAATGCCTTTTTCAAATTAAGAAAGCAAGAAGAAAAATTGATAATGGGAGTAAATTAGAAAGTTGCATGCTCTATCTGAATAATGAAAATGGGTTTAATGTCCCTTTAAGGTAAATTTTGAAAGTAACGGGCTTGTGAGCCTGGTATCAATAACCGATTCAGAAAACTCACGCTTAGACAGAACTTCAATCTCCAGTCAGCTTCAAAGGAATGAGATTTGGATGGAGGAAAGGACTGTGAGTTAGGTCCTTCCTCAGAGGTAACCTCCAAGGAGAAAGAGATGACATCTTCACAAGGTCTGCATACCAGATCCTGTGAGGCCAAGCAGCAGCTATTAGAATTACATACGCTCTCTCCTGTTTGACACAAGCAATAACTTGTGGAAGTAGCGCGAACGGAGGAAACCGGTATGCTAGACCGAATTCCCAAGGGACCGCCAGAACATCTATCAGAGCGGCCTGCAGATCTCTTGACCTTGAACCGTACTTTGGAAGCTTGGCGTTCTGACGAGACGCTATCAGATCCAACTCCGGCACCCCCCCACTTGAAGGTTAGCCTGGAGAACACCTCCGGATGGAGAACCCACTCCCTGGGATGAAATGTCTGTCTGCTCAGAAAATCCACCTTCCAGTTGTCCACTCCTGGAACGTGGATAGTAGATAGAAAACAATTGTGAGCTTCCGCCCACTTAATAATCCGTGCCACCTCCTTCATGGCTAAGGAACTCAGTTCTCCCCCCTGGTGGTTGATGTAAGCCACTGAGGTGATGTTGTCCGATTGGAACCTGATAAACCGGGCTAAGGACAATTGAAGCCAAGCCATCAGAACATTGTAGATTGCTCTCAACTCCAAGATGTTTATGGGGAGAACAGACTCCTCCCGAGTCCATAGGCCCTGAACCTTTAACGAGTCCCATACTGTTCCCCAGCCTAGAAGACTGTCATCCGTGGTCACAATCATCTAGGAAGGTCTCCGGAAGCATGTGCCCTGAGACAGATGATCCTGAGAAATCCACCACGAGAGAGCTGTACATCAATTAAAGGAAAAAAAAAAATATATATATATATAGACACCAAGAAGCTGTCCAAAATGGAACAGTCGGGTGAGGGAGGGGTCACATGACCAGCAGAATCAGAAAATGTGCAGCAATAACTAAAAGCACACGTTTCTAGCAGCAACTGCCTAGTAAAAACTTGATACAACAAAGTAGAGCCCAACAATCACATTTCCTAAAAAAAAAAAAAAAAGTCAAAATAAACTAAAACATAGAAAACATCCCATAAACAGCATGTTAAGTTAACCCCTTTGGTCTCCACACATACATGAAGTGCCTGCACCCTGCCTAAATAAATCCTTCCTAAAAGGATTAATTATGTCCCAATAATTACTGCAGGAAAATCTTCTCAAGAGCAAGTCTCCAAAACCTAGAAGACAAAAGCACTTGCCTGCAAATCCAGCTGTCCAGCAGGAAGACAGCTCACAAGGCGTGATAGGAGTGTGTCCCATCAAGAGACCTGCAGATAAAGAAAGAACAGAGTAACCAACTCTGGCTTTCTATACTAAGGGCAGCAGACATGTTAGAAAACCAAGCAAGTACTACCGCACAACTTTCTAACTGCTTAAAAGCCACCACTACTCTTCAAGAGATTGACGTGGACACAGCTAAACCCAAATCCTTGCTTGCAGGGAAAAAGTACCCCGAAAAAGGAATTCATTTTTTTAGACATGAACTTCACCTCCTCCATTGAGGGAGGCGAAGAGAATGACTGGGGGTTATGGGTAAGGGAAGTGACACTTAACAGCTTTGTTGTGGTGCTCTTTGCCTCCTCCTGCTGGCCAGGAGAGAATATCTCACTAGTAATTGGAATGACCGGACTCTCCATGTCTTAGGAAAGAAAATAAATTTAGCACATGATCATTCATTTCCCAATAAATAAGACAAATACATTTTGATCAAGATGCACATTTCCTCTTGTATTTCAGGAAAACAAACAGAAAATCTAGAACAGTTATATAAAGCTGGACTATTAAACCTACAGCACCGGTTTTCAAACCGGTCCTCAGGCCTCCCCAACAGTCCAGGTTTTCTGGATTGCCTTGGATGAGAGCAGGTAAAATAACCATGTTTACTAATCAGCTGATTATTTCACCTGTGCTCCAGTTCAGATATCCTCAAAATGTGGCCGGTTAGGGAGGCCTGAGAACAGTTTTGAAAACCAGTGCCCTACAGCAAAGTACATTTTAGGTCCATTACAGTGTGATGATTTTAACTGTCTGGAATAATATTCTACAAGTCTACCTATGACGACAAGTATTAGAATATCTTATTAAAGATAAAGATTAGATCAAATTACATAAAGCTATAAAAGACTAAAGTTCAAGCTAAATAAAACAGAACAACAAGAGACTGTTTATGCACCATGCAGTTTTGAATGATTGGAAGAGGGGCTCTAAAAGGCATATTTCATTCCATCTCTGACATACGTAAACCATTCCTTCAAGTGTAAAAAGAAATCTGTCTCAAATGAGGTCACAACACCAAAGATTCAGGTAATTAGCAAAACCATAGGGAGATTCTCTTTGAATAGATAAAGTGGGCTATCACTTCCCTATGATTAAGAATGTAATGAGACCTAATTTGAAACAAAGGAATTCCCTCCTGAATGAGGTAGGGGAGGAAATCATATACCCCTTTAATGTACATGTAATCCCAATAATATATACTATTCTAAGCAAGATTAGACAGAGGAAGTCATTCTAAAATGTGTCACCCATCTGGATAATTGTGGTTAAAAATATCTGAGCTAATACTTTTAAGGTTAGATACTGGATTCTTACTCAGTGGTGCAAGGCAGGGTGGATAAAAATAAATTAAAAAAATAAAATGCTTTTTAATCAAAAATCTATATAAAATGATAGTTACTATTTAAGATCATTATATCTGAAGGTTATTCATCCTGAAATATAGATTTGTTTTTAATTATACAGCAAGATGCTGTATATCGCAGGTCGTCTTGTTTAATTTTTTTGGTAATGTCATGTTCTTCCAGATGTTTTTGTCAAATTATTGTGGGCAATTTTCGATCTAGAAGCCAATATTATTTGTCTGCAAAAAACACATGTCCCTTCTTCACAGCAACAAATGTTATAAAATTAACAGAGTTGAGAAACATACCTTAAAGGGACAATCATGAAAGAAAACTTTTGGGTTTCAGATAGAAGTGAACGTGAAAATTATATACTCTATTATAAAATGTGCTTAATTCTCTTGGTATCCTTTGTTTAAGGCAAGCAGGGCTCTACTGGGGCCTAGCTGAACACATTGGATGACAGTGACAAGCAGCTAGCTCCCAGTAGTGCATTGCTACAATGGATACAAGAGAACAAAACAAATTGGCAAAGTAAATTGGCGAGTTGTTAAAAACAGCATGTTTTCTGAATCATGAAAGATTTTGACTTTACTGTCCCTTTAAGGCACTGGTTTTAAAACCTGTCCTCGGGCCTCCCCAACAGGTCAGGTTTTCAGGATTACCTTGAGAGAGAGAACAGGTAAAATAAACCATGTTTTCTAATCAGCTGATTATTTTATCTGTGCTATAGATAAGATATCCTCAAAATGTGGCCTGTAAGAGGCCTGTGGACAGGTTTGAAAACCATTGTTTTAATGTCATTGTTCCCATGCAACACTATATACACAGAATCAACCCATACTAAGTTTAACTGAATAGATTGTGGAATGGAATAGATCTGAACAAGGACCCAAGTGTGAGGCGGGAAGGGGCAAGCATCAAAAATTAAATCTAATGTTTTACTTAAATTGTTAAGGTAATTGTTATTCTTCAGTAAAAGTGATTGTGAAACTTACTTGATATGCTTAACATGATGTGTAAGGAGAAAGCAAAATAGGGCAACTCATTCATCAATATCTTCTAAATCACATTTTTAAACAGACTTATTTTTGTATACCCTCCTCCTGCAAAGCACCAGCTTTTATTGGTTCTAATGACAAATCAGTCTTTATCCAATCCTAGCATGTCCCCCCTTTGGAGTCCATTGAGTCAGTAACAATGCCCATGGTTGCGAATTGCTGGGGGGGAGAGAAACACACATGCGGAAAAGAAATCATGGGCGTTGTTACTGACTCGATGGATGCCAAAGGGGGCATGCTAGAATTGGATAAACACTGATTCGTCATGACCAATTAAAAGCCAGTGCTTTGTGGGCAGAGGAAAGGCAGAGTATAAAACAAACATATATACACACACACACAACCCTATTTTGATTTCTCCTTACACAACCTGTTAAGCATATCAAGTAACTTTACAATCACTTTAAATAAAACTATTTAAATTATTTCTCCTGTCAATAAATTATAGCTGAAAAGTTAATCAAATATGAATAATAATCCTATTAAACTGTAGAAAGATCACTAAAATGGTTGGGAGGTGTACTAGCTATGCATATATAATGCTACATAACCAAATCAGCAATAGTTTGATATAACTGGAATAATCTGAAAAGTTATAATAAAATGAAAACCATGATTTAATTTATTTCAAATCAGACTTACCGACTAGTGATATCAATCAAATCCACCCTGGTGCAAGGTGACTAAAAGCTGTATTTTATGCTTTTATATGGTTAACATTTTAGAATACATTTTGGTGTTTTAGCAAGTTTAACTAAAGCTAAATTTGGAACCATAAAGCAGATGAATATTGACTTCTACACTGCTTTTCCATAACTTTCCTGGTTAATGTCAAAAAACATCCTTGCATTCTGGATTGTGGCTCTTCAATATTCTGATATTTCTGCAAACTAAAATTATTTTCAAAAAGGATTTGTTCTGCTGATAAAAACTTATTACAATTGGTGCATACATTAAGGAACAGGTGGACAAGGGTATATGCCATTCGTAATTGCCTCTCTCCGCCCAGCTTCTACTCTGGCAGGCAGCAATCCGCTGCCTGCATTTACCATTGCACACAAGCACTCGCATGCAACTACGCCCCCTGCAGACGCACAAGAGCTGTCAATCTCCCCAGTCGGAGGAGACTGGGGAGATTGAAATTCTCCACCTAAGAGGTGGAGAACAGGGCAGGGCAGGGAAGCAACGGTCTCATGACCGCTGCTTGATAAATCTTGACTGCAGGTTTGCTTGAGCGAACCTGCAGTCAAAGGGGAGAGAAGGGCTTGATAAATAGAGCACATATATAAAATGTTTCACTTACTGATTTAAAAAAGCATTAGCAGTGAAAGGACAAATTAAACACACAACTTTAGTTACCTGGACTATAGCTGGGTCTTGAGGCAGGGCATGCTGAGCTTTGGGTGGTTCACATACAGTGATGTCTTTAATGTCACTTCCCCGGAATATTATATATTCATATACTTCTTCTCTAGGAGGGGCTGGACGGTCAGTCGGACGGTCCTCTGTCCCAAATGACCGCACTGGAAGAAAGATTGGAAAGTTATTACTGGAGGATATTTAGTAAACTGTGCTTCTCAGCCTTGCTCACATGAAGCAGCTGCTGCAAACTTATTGGCAAGTCTTCAAGAAGATCTTATGTTCATTCAGTCGTCTAGTATTGACTTTGAAGGAGCATTGTAAAAGCAAGGGAAGTTTCCTGCATCAAATGAACTGAAAGTTTGTCTGGGAGGCACCATTACACAAACCATACTTATAAATGCACTAGCATTTTTACCCCATAATTATTTTAACCCCTTAATGACCAAGGACATACGCCACACGTCCTCGGTCTGGAAAGCAGCTGGAAGGCCTCTCTGCACCGGACATCGGTGGCAGGTATCGTTGGTGGGTGGGAGCAAGTCTGAGAGGCGGGTGGCGGCCATCGATGCGCCGATTGGAGCGGGACGGGCGCGTGAGGGAACTGCTACACTACAGAAAAATAACTAAAAAAATAAAAAAAAAGTTTTAAAAGCTGTAAATAAACAGCTAAGGGATCTCGAAAGGGTGGGGGGTTGATTTGGGGGGGGAAGCTACACTACAGAAAAGGGCATTTAAAAAAAAAAAAAAAAAAAAAGCACATTTTTTTACTAAACTGGGTACTGGCAGACAGCTGCCAGTACCCAAGATGGCGCCCATTAAGGCAGAGGGGGAGGGTTAGAGAGCAGTTTGGTGGGGGGATCAGTGAGGCTGGGAGCTAAGGGGGGATCCTACACAGCAGCATATGTAAATATGCTTAAAAAAAAAAAAAAGCCCAAATATAGCTTTTATTTTAGTACTGGCAGAGTTTCTGCCAGTAATTAAGATGGCGGGGACAATTGTGGGGTGGGGGAGGGAAGAGAGCTGTTTGGGAGGGATCAGGGGGTCTCATGTTTCAGGTGGGAGGCTGAGCTCTACACTAAAGCTAAAATTAACCCTGCAAGCTCCCTACAAGCTACATAATTAACCCCTTCACTGCTAGCCATAATACACGTGTGAAATGCAGCAGCATTTAGCGGCCTTCTAATTACCAAAAAGCAACGCCAAAGCCATATAGGTCTGCTATTTCTGAACAAAGGGGATCCCAGAGAAGCATTTACAACCATTTGTGCCATAATTGCACAAGCTGTTTGTAAACGATTTCAGTGAGAAACCTAAAATTGTGAAAAATTTAACTTTTTTTTTAATTTGATCGCATTTGGCGGTGAAATGGTGGCATGAAATATACCAAAATTGGCCTAGATCATTACTTGGGGTTGTCTACTACACTACACTAAAGCTAAAATTATCCCTAAAAGCTCCCTACATGCTCCATAATTAACCCCTTCACTGCTGGGCATAATACACGTGTAGTGCGCATTGGCATTTAGCAGCCTTCTAATTACTAAAAAGCAACGCCAAAGCCATATATGTCTGCTATTTCTGAACAAAGGGGATTCCAGAGAAGAATTTACAACCATTTAAGCCATAATTGCACAAGCTGTTTGTAAATAATTTCAGTGAGAAACCAAAAAAGTTTGTGAAAAAAAATTAGTAAAAAAGTGAACGATTTTTTGTATTTAATCGCATTTGGCGGTGAAATGGTGGCATGAAATATACCAAAATGGGCCTAGATGAATACTTTGGGATGTCTACTAAAAAAAAAATATATATACATGTCAATGGATATTCAGAGATTCCTGAAAGATATTAGTGTTCTAATGTAACTAGCGCTAATTTTGAAAAATAATGGTTTGGAAATAGCAAAGTGCTACTTGTATTTATGGCCCTATAACTTACAAAAAAAGCAAAGAACATGTAAACATTGGGTATTTCTAAACTCAGGACAAAATTTAGAAACTATTTAGCACGGGTGTTTTTTGGTGGTTGTAGATGTGTAACAGATTTTGGGGGTCATAGTTAGAAAAAGTGTGTTTTTTTCCATTTTTTCCTCATGTTATAATTTTTTTATAGTACATTATAAGATATGATGAAAATAATGGTATCTTTAGATAGTCCATTTAATGGCGAGAAAAACAGTATATAATGTGTGGGTACAGTAAATGAGTAAGAGGAAAATTACAGCTAAACACAAACACTGCAGAAATGTAAAAATAGCCTTGGTCCCAAACGGACAGAAAATGGAAAAGTGCTGTGGTCATTAACCCCTTAATGACCACAATGTACCCTGTATGTCACTGGTCATTAAGGGGTTTTTCAGGACATAATAGCACAAGTCTAGCAAAAAGACGCTATTAATACTGTCCCTCCAGCAGGCTTTGTGGAATAGAGCAGTCTCAACGCTGGTGGCAAGACCGCGCTATAAAACAATCAAGTCCCAAAAAAAGGCCAGTGACATACAGGGTACGTCGCTGGTCCTTAAGGGGTTAAGGGGTTAAACCAATATACTGCAACCTATGCCTAAGTGATTGTTTATGCAATTTATTTATTTTTACTTATACTGTCAGTATTTTTTGTTTTGCCTAAGCCATGTGATTGATTGTGGTATGGTATTATATAGAACTACTATTTTTTTTTTAAAACAAATTAATCTGCCTATTCATCCTGAAACAAGAATTAGTTTTAATTGTATAGCAAGATGCTGTATAATCATGGCTGCAATGTTTATTTTTTGGTAAAGTAATTCCATTAACCCATTCAATTTACTGTCACTTTAAAATTGCATTGCTCCCCTGCAAATCTATGAAAACAGAATAACCGCAATACTAAGTTTCAAGAAGCTCAATGTATACAAGATTGTTTGGCGTGGAACAGATCTGCACAAGGACCAAAGTGTGAGGAGAGAGGGACAAACATTAAAAAAATTTTTTTTTATTGTTTTAGCTAAAAAAAAAAATTTAGGTAATCATTTTTCTCCTTCAACTACAGCTGAAAAGTTGATCAAATATGAATGATTAACATAATAAACTGGAGATATATCATTTCAATTAAATTATTGGGAGGTGAACTATATGCATATCTAATTATACAGGGAGTGCCGAATTATTAGGCAAGTTGTATTTTTGAGGATTAATTTTATTATTGAACAACCATGTTCAATGAACCCAAAAAACTCATATCAATATCAAAGCTGAATAGTTTTGGAAGTAGTTTTTAGTTTGTTTTTAGTTATAGCTATTTTAGGGGGATATCTGTGTGTGCAGGTGACTATTACTGTGCATAATTATTAGGCAACTTAACAAAAAACAAATATATACCCATTTCAATTATTTATTTTTACCAGTGAAACCAATATAACATCTCAACATTCACAAATAAACATTTCTGACATTCAAAAATGAATCAGTGACCAATATAGCCACCTTTCTTTGCAAGGACACTCAAAAGCCTGCCATCCATGGATTCTGTCAGTGTTTTGATCTGTTCACCATCAACATTGCGTGCAGCCAGCAACCACAGCCTCCCAGACACTGTTCAGAGAGGTGTACTGTTTTCCCTCCTTGTAAATCTCACATTTGATGATGGACCACAGGTTCTCAATGGGGTTCAGATCAGGTGAACAAGTAGGCCATGTCATTAGATTTTCTTCTTTTATACCCTTTCTTGCCAGCCACGCTGTGGAGTACTTGGACGCGTGTGATGGAGCATTGTCCTGCATGAAAATCATGTTTTTCTTGAAGGATGCAGACTTCTTCCTGTACCACTGCTTGAAGAAGGTGTCTTCCAGAAACTGGCAGTAGGACTGGGAGTTGAGCTTGACTCCATCCTCAACCCGAAAATGCCCCACAAGCTCATCTTTGATGATACCAGCCCAAACCAGTACTCCACCTCCACCTTGCTGGCGTCTGAGTCGGACTGGAGCTCTCTGCCCTTTACCAATCCAGCCACGGGCCCATTCATCTGGCCCATCAAGACTCACTCATTTCATCAGTCCATAAAACCTTAGAAAAATCAGTCTTGAGATATTTCTTGGCCCAGTCTTGACGTTTCAGCTTGTGTGTCTTGTTCAGTGGTGGTCGTCTTTCAGCCTTTCTTACCTTGGCCATGTCTCTGAGTATTGCACACCTTGTGCTTTTGGGCACTCCAGTGATGTTGCAGCTCTGAAATATGGCCAAACTGGTGGCAAGTGGCATCTGCACGCTTGACTTTTCTCAGTTCATGGGCAGTTATTTTGCGCCTTGGTTTTTCCACACGCTTCTTGCGACCTTCCACACGGAACTTGGTCCGGCTCGAGGATTGGTGTTGTTGCCGTTGTGAGTCTCCCGGGCGACGCTGTGGTCCCGGCCCGCTTGGTTAGGCACGTTCAAGTGCCGCCCTGCTTGTGAGTATCTTTTCTCTCCTTATACTCACCTGTCTGGGTCTATACGTTATCACCCTATTGGCGCCTTCCTGTTTCCCCACTACAGATTTCCTAACCGTCTACGCACGCTACAGAAGAGCAGCCTTATATTGGATTGTTTGCTACATTCGTCACCATAGGCGCACCTCCATCAAGGACTTATTTTGTTTTTGATATCTGTTTTGCGACCTTGTTGACTATTTTGAATGAAACGCTTGATTGTTCGATGATCACGCTTCAGAAGCTTTGCAATTTTAAGAGTGCTGCATCCCTCTGCAAGATATCTCACTATTTTTTACTTTTCTGAGCCTGTCAAGTCCTTCTTTTGACCCATTTTGCCAAAGGAAAGGAAGTTGCCTAATAATTATGCACACCTGATATAGGGTGTTGATGTCATTAGACCACACCCCTTCTCATTACAGAGATGCACATCACCTAATATGCTTAATTGGTAGTAGGCTTTCGAGCCTATACAGCTTGGAGTAAGACAACATGCATAAAGAGGATGATGTGGTCAAAATACTCATTTGCCTAATAATTCTGCACTCCCTGTATAGAAGGGAGGTGAACTATATGCATATCTAATTATATAGAAGCAAAACAGTAATGGTCTGATATAACAGGAAAATTAATCTGAAAAATTATTCTAAAAATGAAAACCATGATTTTAAAATCTGTCTAGCGATTTAAATAAAATCCACCCTTGTGGAGATTCAAGATCTCAGGAGAAAAAAACAACTCTCCCTCCTACTCCTCACACCAAACTTCAGAAGCATTATGTCATTAGATCAGCAACAGCTTGCCAATTCCCTTGAACCTCTCCTCTCATCCTTCTCCTGCCCAGACCAATCTGTGACTATAATTCCACCCTTACAGCCATCCTTGACAATCTGGCCCCCTCTTACCATAGCTCAGCAATCACACTCATCCTCAGCCCTGGCATACTCCTCTGACAGTACCTATGCAGATATTACCATACTGCTGAGCGACACTGGAAAAAAAGAAATATCTCGGAGTTCAGCTGATTTTCTTTCTTACAAATTTATCTTGAACTCCTACTATTCTACCCTCAATGTCTTCAATTTTCCCTTATTTTCCCCCCTTCTTCCAAAATCTCGACCCCTGATAGCTCTATAACTGTCAACAACTCCATCATTACCCCCCTACCCCGCATGCCCGATGTCTCTGGGTCACATTTGACTCAGATCTCTCTTTCACTCCTCACATTCAGTCTTTGGCTAAAGCCTGCCGCTTCCACCTTAAAATTAGACATTTCCTTACACAAGCCACAACTAAGATTTTAATCCACTCATTTCCCACCTTGATTACTACAACTCTCATCTCTGGTCTCCCCAGCTGCTGCATAACTCCATTACAATCCATAATGAATGCCTCTGACAGGCTCATCTGCTGCACCTCTCTGCCAATCCCTTCACGGGTTTCCTCTTGCCTCTAGGATTAAATACAAAATTCTGACTGACATACAAAGCCCTCAACTGCACTGCTCCCCCGTATATCTCAGACCTTGTCTCCAGATACTCTCTCTCCCGTCCCCTTAACTCTGCTCATGACCTACTCCTCCCCTCTCTTTTTACCTCTTCACACTGCCGTTTACAGGACTTCACCAGACAGGCTCCCATCTTGTGGAACTCTGCCTCGCTCCACAAGACTACCCTAGTTTTGAAAGCTTCCAGCGCTCCCTAAAGACTCTACTGTTCAGGGATGGACACAACCCACACTAACCTTTCTTTATACCAGTTCCTCTTCTCTATTGCTATCCCCTGAACCCCCTTAGCATGTAAGCTTAAAGTGATGGTAAACTCTCCCCTTTTTAAAATCAGATCTGGTATGTAAGCGCTATTTTAGATGGGTTTTTATTCATCATGTGCAATGAAGATGCTCTATAACTTAGTTATTAATATAGATATGAAATTCAAATACCCCACGTTACACCACCCACTTCAAAAGTCAATTTTCCTGTCAGCTAAATGATTGAATTATTCTCCAATCAATGCTCTAGCTACAACAAAAGTGCCAGATGGGGAGAGCGCTGAATGGACAACAATTCAATCTGTTAGCTCACAGAAAATTTTACTTTTGAAGTTGGCGGAGGAGCATGCAGTATTTGAATTTCATATCTATATTAATAACTAAGTTATAGCGCATCTTCATTACAGCTAATGAATTAAACTCCATCTAAAATAGCACTTACATTCCAGATCTGTTTTACAAAGGGGAGAGTTTACCATCACGTTAAGAGTTCAGCTGTTTGTAGATCACCTTCATAAGAGCTGACTACAACCGTGCGACTCTTGGCAGGGCCCTTTACCAGTTTGATCCCTATAAATATTTTGTTGTACTCCGCCTTTGTTTCTAGCACTGCGGAATCTGTTGGTGCTCTACAAATAACCGATACCAATAATGTGACAGCCCTCAAAAAAAACAAAACAAAAAACACATGACTAAAATCAAGGCTTCTAAGAAAAACAAAAAAAAAAAAAAAAAAAAAAAACTTAATCTCAACTATATTCTACCAAAACCTTTGCACACTGGTGTATCCCAAAGGGAGCCAGGCACACAATAGATTTTGCTCATTTTAAACCGTTTGCTCAGGTATTCATAAGACTTGCCAATACTTGTACATCATGCATACACCTATTTAGATTACAAAAGCTTGACAATATTCATACAAAATTATTTAAAATTGATGCAGCATAACTAAAAAGCTGACAAGAAAATATCTGCACATCTATGAAGTTTTTTTTTTTCCTTCAATTTCTTCAGTTTATAGTGTTCTCCACAGTGGATGTCACACTGATTTAAAGGGACATACTCTTCTTTGCTTAAATGTTTTGAAGATTATTTGTATAGCCCATAAAGTGTGTGTGTTTTTTTTTATAAAATGTATAGTTTTACTTATTTTTAAATAGCATTGCTCTGATTTTCAGACCCCTAACCAAGCCCCAAAGTTTTAGGAGAATACTTTCAGATACCTACTCCAGCTTGCTCCTGTTTGTGTAAAGGGTCTTTTCATATGCAAAAGAAGGGGGAGTGAGTGTCTTATTTCACACTTGCAGTGGGGCTCACCAGCTACCTTTTCAACAGAGCATCTAAGTAAGTTTTTAAACAGTTTTATACTGGATTTTTATATCAGTATCTGTGCATCTTATTCTTTATAGTAGTGTCTATTACATGCAGTTGTATAAAAATTAGTGTATACTGTCCCTTTAACAGGACTGTCTGCACGTGCCAGATGCACATTGCTTTGGAAGTCCTGGGGCTAGCATCCTGACTGGCTACTTAAAGTCCCTTTGGAAAGGGATGTGGCTACTGAGAAAATGGAGGTAAAATATCCTCCTTTTTCACACTTACAGGAGCTTGTTTGGCATCCCATTCCAAACCAGTGGAATATGGAGTTGAGCATGCCTTGAAGCTAAAATAACAACTTCTAGGAAGGCTTTCCACAAGATGCTTTTCAGCACCTGGGTAGCACCTGCTGATGGGTGGGTAAATAGTCAACAATCATTACCGAGATTACATAACCAAAATGTCCCATTTTGGTTATGTAATCTCGGTAATGATTGTTGACTATGTAAGCTCCTAAGCTTACATTCCTGCTTCTCAAATAAAGATACCAAGAGAACTAAGAAAAAAAAAAATAGGAGTAAATTAGAATGTTGCTTAAAAAGGCACGCAACACACGCTGTCTGAATCATGAAAGAAAAAAGTGTGGGGTTAGTAAACCTTTAATAGGAGTGTCCAAACACTTTTAGCCATATAGTGTGTGTGTGTGTGTGTATGTATGTGAACAGTGGAGAGCATACATACGCCAATATCCCTTTAAAGAGTTATTAAACACTTTGAGATGGAAATATAAAATAAACCATATATATATATATAAAAAAAAAAAAACACGATATACTTTCATTATTCATTTTGTCCCATTTTCCTGTAATTCCATTCTGAAATGCTGAGCTTTCCAGTTTGTTAGAAATGGAAGCGCAGAACACTTGTATTCCAAAGAGCCTTTGGCAGCACACTCTAGTTACCTATTTATAACTGGCAACAGAGAAGGTAACCTAAATTACAGCATGGTAGCTCTCATGGTTTTGTAGAAACTAAAACTTGACACTTATTTTGTCAATTTTTACACAACTAATTAAATGTAAAAAAAATGCATCCACAATATACTCAGACTAATCTTTTCTTTGAATGCATCATGCTACGTAGCATTTTAGTTTTTAAAAGAATATGAAACCCCTTTATTGTTCTTTCACGATTCAGATAGAGCATGCAATTTTAAGCAACTTTCTAATTAACTTTTATTCATTTTTCTTTGTTCTCTTGGTATCGTGTTGAAAAAGCAGGAATGTAAGCTTAGGAGCAGGCCCATTTTTGGTTCAGTGACATGGCAAGCGCCTGCTTTTATTGGTGGCTAAATGTAGCCACAAATTAACAAGCGCTACCCATGGCGCTGAACCAAAAATGGGCCTGCTCCTAAGCTTACATTCCTGCTTTTTCAACAAGATACCAAGAGAACAAAGAAAAATTGACAATAGGAGTAAATTAGTTGCATGCTCTATCTGAATCATGCAAGAAAAAAAAAAAAAAAAGGGTTCCATATTCTTGTAACGCTAAAGCTATGGCTGCTTGTTCTGACATTTGAATATTCTATGATTTTTGCTATGAATCACAAATAAGAATAGGGATTATGTGCCTTTAAAAGTTTATTTTGATAAATGAATACCTTTTAGATTTATGTCAACACCACAATGTGATACATAAGTATCACGGGGCAAACAGAGCCACACCACATATGCAAATTGGCAAGAGCCACTTGGTTAGAAGGTGGACACACAAATGATATGACAGGGAGGAGGAGTCAGCCGAGCATGACTGGTTAAATCGCATACTTTAAAGCTTTGACGGATAACGAATTAGTGACCTCTTTCTTTTTATATGGCTCTTACGTCATGGCGTGACGAAATTTAACACGTTTAAGTAACCGGAGGCAAGTAAGTGGATTTAGGTTATGCGCTAATTCGGCAGAGACTATGTGCACCATTTATGTAAGAGCGGTAAGTAGTATTGTCTCTGTGAGTGGGTCTAAGAATTTGTGCAAAGGTTTAAGGGAAACCCGGGGTAGTTGACACTGACGAGGAGTGTTGAAATTATAGGCTGCGTTTATTACCCAGGCCGCAGCTCTGCAACAGCCTCACCAGGAGGGGGCAGCACGAACACTGACGCAGATTCCGAACATGGGGTGCCAAAAGGGTATCCCTTGCAACTCCCTTTCAATCTCCCCTCCCCGCAACCCGTTGTAGGTCTCCCTCTCACCTTTAGCCAACGCCACCGTGGAGTTGTCGGTGTCAATGGTATACAAAATACCCTCATAGCGTATCTGGGCCTTGGAGATAAGACTGATCTTGCTACCGATGTACGGCGTTCCAGAGCTCATTATGCCACCTGCCAAACTTCACCACCTCTTGAGGAACCGACTGACTGCAAAAGCGCCGCCCACTCTGCCACCTTATATACCATAATCTTCGCTCCTCCCGAAACTCCACGCCAGGGGCGGGACAGTCAGCTCCTGTTTGTTGCTGTGCGCTGTGTATATTTTTTTCACAGAATGGTGACGTCCTGTAGGGCGATTGGCTGTGTGGACTGAACCTGTAGTGGACCAGCAAATGGTGACGTATTTACGACACGTGATGGTGTTGTGTCTGCGCACGTTGTGAGTGAGGGGTTGGGAGATGTCAGCCTGTCTCATCTCTCATTAGACCCATCATCAGCTCTGTTGTGGAGTACAGTGCAGTATATACTAAAGCACATATCACTGCACTGCATTTAAAAATCTCGCTTGAGAGAGAAGCAGGAACGCACAGATAAAGGAATCGCATTTGACAACAGTTGATCGGTCCTCTAGCAAATAAGTTAGGATCTAGTTTGCATGCTTACTCCAAATTCATAGACAAAGACAACCTGTAGTACAATTTGTAACCCTGGCACTGGCCTTCCTAAATTCTCTGGCCATAATGCAATGATCCACTATTTTTATTATGGCGTCTTTATTTTATTTAGTATTAAAGGGACATTGAGGTAAAAATGTAAATGCAGAAGTATGAATTACATATTTAAATAGAAACATATTTACAACATACATGTATTGACAAGAATAATTCAAGTAAAAGTTATCACTGTTTTAGTGTTAGCATTTTTATCTGCACTTGCATTTGAAGCATAGCTAGATATTCTCAGTACAACATTTTAAATAATGCAGCTGCTCAGAGAATCAGTGGGGCTTGTATAATGTCAGCAATAAACAAACTGAGTCATTACCAGATGTTAACCCTTTCGTGACAGGGTTAAAGTGCCTACATCGGAACAACTGTTCCGATGTAGACAAATTGAAACTACGCGATCGTGCATACGATCGCGAGATTTCAATTATTGGATCGCATCTGGGGGGCGTCCCTACAATCCTAGGAACGCCCTCCAGACCGCGATTAAATCCCTGAAGCACAGAAGGCTTCAGGACAGCCGTTAGTTATGACGTTCCATTCCGTCATAACGGCTTTAAAGCCCAGTCTAATTATGACGGAATGGAACGGCATAACGGCTTTAAAAGGTTAAAAGCACCTTAGGCTCTCTGAGCAGGTGGTTTGTTTAAAATGCTGGTGCACAGTGCATACTTAAATAAACTTTTGAAACAGCTATACATTTTTATTAGAAACATATTTGCTAATATATGTATGTTACAAAAAATATTCTATTCAAAACGGAAATGCATCCATGTGGATTCCAATTTTGGCTGGAATGTCCCTTTAACCATTGAGATATGGGGTTGGGGGGTTAGCAGCAACATTTAGAAGGTTGCAAATTTAAAGGGACAGTCAACTCAAATTTTATTATGGTTTAAAAAGATAGATAATCCCTTTATTATGCACTCCCCAGTTTTGCAAAGACAACATGGTTATATTAATATACTTTTAACCTCTGTGATTACCTTATATCTAAGTCTCTTTTGACAGTCCCCTTGATCACGACTGATTTATTATCTATTGACCAGCATTTTAGCAGTGTTGTGCAGAACCCACAGGCGTGAGCACAATGTTATCTATATGGCCCATATGACCTAGCAGTCTCCTGTTAAAAGCAAATAAAAAAATCATGTGATTAAGAGACTGTCTATAGTTGCTTAGAAACAGGCAGAAATTTAGAGCTTTGAATGTTATAAAGTATATTAATATAACAATGTTGGTTGTGCAAAGCTAGGGAATGGGTTGTAAAGGCGTTATCTAACTTTTTTAACAATAACAATTTTAATGTTGACTGTCCCTTTAACATATATACACTGACACATTCCCAGTCATATGCTCTCCAAATATTTATTTAATGGCATTGCAACTTTAACCCTTTCGTGCCGGGGTTAACTTGTCTACATCGGAACAACTGTTCCAATGTAAACAAATTGAAATCTCGCAATTGTGCACATGATAATGAGATTTCAATGATGGCATCGCGTCAGGGGGGCGTCCCTATGATGCTAGGCATGCCCTCCAGACCGCGATCCCATCAGGGAAAGCAAAGCGGTTAGGACATTGTATTTCGTCCTTCGGTGCTAAAACCAAGCAAAATTCGGACAAAATACAAAGTGCTAATGGCATTAAAGGGTTAAAACAACATAAAGAAAACATTTAGATCAATGCCAAATCAATCACTTGTATATATTTCTTTTATTGCAATAATTTTAAAAACGTTTTACATTCTGGTGCCATTATTTTTAAGTTTGCATTTTATATCTGACATTTACTAAATACCACATATCATACAAACATTCACACAAAAAACACAGCATTGTTATTAAAATGTATGCTCAATGTATCATTTTGAACAATGTAAAATGTTGCTTTTAAAAGGGACAAGAAACTCAAATTTTGATAGATACAAGTTTTCATTTTTTTTGTAATTTACTTATGTTATCAATTTTTCTTTGTGCCCCTTGGTATCTTTTGTTGAAACGTAGGGATGTAAGCCGTTTCATATGTTGGTATATGTTGTGGTTCCAGACACTACTCTTGTTTTAATCCCTTTACATTTCTGATACTCAAGTTGCAAGCAGTGTGCTGCTGCTATGCACGTCTGCCAACAGGTATTCCTAACACAAGTAAGATAACTGAAATGTGTATGGGCATTTTGTATACATCATATTCCACTGGCCAGAATCCTAGGTTGTACAGCATTAATAGTAGTGTGCAAGAGAAACAGCTTTGGAGTTGAAATTCACAGAACAGCAATCGCTATGTTGAATGTTACATGGTCAGCTGAATTTTTTTTTTTATGAGAGACCCTCCAGACTCAGTGAATGCACAATATTTAGATATATTGTACAGCAGAAACAAGCAAAGTATATATATACACAGTATACAACAGAAGTAATTACAACCCTGTGCAATATCACTTAAATGCCAAATAATTACAAATTGTATCACCTTACAGTAATTGCATTACCTCTAAGTTTTTACAATAGGGTATTTGCTCTTATGTAAAATTAAAAACTAACAGTTTAGATTTACTATATTAAAAATACCAGCCCCACACTAGGAACTCAATGCAACAAAAGTCAGTACATCTTTAATTACTGAGATTCAAATCTTTTATTATTTCAATACTTCATACATTCATCTTTATTTTTGATGATAGACTCAATCCAACTCAGGAAGGAGGTTACCAGTGAAGCGCACATTTGTGGAGAAATGTTCTGCCGATCTTCAGAGACAATATTTGCAGCTGCTCTTTGCTGGAGGGGGTTGTGTTGCTCTACCTTTCTCTTTAAAATACCCCAACGGTGTTCTATTGGATTCAAGTCAGACAGCATACTTGTCCAGGCCATAGTTTTCACTTTTTTCTTCTTTAGAAACGCATGATTATGGCAGTGTTCTTTGAATAGTTATCATGCTGGAATATTCCTCTTCTGCCAAGCTTCTGGAGACTGTGAATCATCTTGTCAGCCAGTATTTTGGTATGTCCACTGGAATTCATGGTGCCACCTATAAATGTCATCTCCACAACACCTTTTACACTCATGCAGCACAATATCATCACACTCCTTCCTACCTCTTTGCTTCACTGTTGGGACTATGCATTCATTGTAATAGTCCTGGCCAGGTTCACACCAAACATGCTGGACCCCATCTGAGCCAAACAAATTTATCTTGATCTCAATTTGACAAAAGAATATGCTCCCAATATTTATTTGGCTGCTTTTCATGGTGTTTGACAAAGTTTAATCTAGCAGTTTTGTGCCAGAGCAAGTAAGGGCTTTTACTTGGATGCCACTCTTAATTTCTATTGATAACCCCTGAGCCATGTCTGAAGCACTTGCCCGTCTGTTTTTCAGAGCTAGATTGTGCAAGTAGCGCACTGTCCGTGGCCTCATTTTAGGACGGCCACTGCAGCTCATATTAATGGAACTATGGCTCCTTTTATATATCCTGATTGCTGCTTTACCTGTATTTCAACTGATTTTTTAGTTGGTCACAGATATTTTTGTATCCTTTTCCATCTTTGTGAAGTCTCACAATCAGATAATACAATTTCTCTAGTAATTCTTTTCCATGTGGAGCCATGATGTAGACTTGCAGATAGACACAGCCCATAGGTACAAAATTGAGAACGTTCTGGTGCTCACAGGTCATTATATAACCATGTTCATGCAATTAGGCTAAATGAAAATCACAGGTGTACTTTTATTTTTTTTTCAGTCCTCTAACTTTTGTGTCAAGTGATAGCAGGTGTATTCACTTTTGTTGAATTGAGTTTTTACTTTGGGGCCTGTATTTTCAATATATTTTTTTAACCCCTTCATGGCTGGATCAAATATTAAACATTTGCTTGAAAAAGGAAATCACACAAAGGCGGAGATCAGATCATGGGGACTACCTACGCTGCTAGGCACCCCCCCAGCCAGATTCTTGCTTTTGTCAAAGGGGGAGGTTGCAAGACGCCATATAAAGGTAGGATGTTCCGAACTATCCTAACTGCGATAAAGGCTGGTGCTGTTAGGACAGCATGGAACGTCCTAATGGCTTGAAGTATAAGTATTCGTTTTTGATTTTTCATAAGAGAAAATACTCTACTTGTTAACTATTTGTATGTTTACATCTGTAAAATGGTAAAAATTGTAAATAAACAAAATTTTATGTAATTTAGGCAATATTTACACATAATACAGCGTATATATGCAACCTAAAGGTAGTTTTGTATTTTGTATAGATATTGCCACCAGGAAGATAGTAAATTACTGTAAATAGAAAGGTAACAGGTTTTGTTTTAAATAAATATTGACTATTATTTACATTTTAGAACACCAGAGCAATCCAAAGACACATACAGACAAGAGTGTGAGTTACTGTTGGTGGGGGAATTTTTTTTTTTTACAAATTTTATATATATATAAAAAAAAAAATATATATATATATATAAAAAAATATATATATAAATATATATATATATATATAAAAAAGTCTGGATTTTTTTATTAATTCTGGATTTGGGAATGTGTGTGTATATATATATATATGTTGATTGCAGTAGCCATGTTAGTCCAGAGATTTAGATATCAAAATAACAAGAGTATTGCATTGAGCAATGATACTTTTTTTATTGGACTAACTATACATTTATAAGTTGACAAGCTTTCGGAAGAGTTCCTTCCTTTATCAAGTCTGAAGCAATACTGACCAATTCAATGGAATTTACAGATTATATCTTAAAACACAGAATAGCTAAGGAGACAGAAAGTGCAGGGAGAGGAGGAGGTGTCGTAAAAATCATGAGGGGGGCTTAGGTAACAGGCAGACAGTGTCCAGTGTAGGAGAACAGACAGGGGAAATATATAGCTATACATAGAGCATATACTGACATAAAGTTATATATCAACATTGAATCAATATCTATAAAGATGTGAAATTGTATATACAGGGGGAGTGCAAAAGTTAAAAAAAAAAAGACAAAAGTGTGGACATAGGCTTACCTGTGTACCTATGTATAAAGAATGTGGAATATACAATGTAATTGACTAAATGAAAGTATATTACAAAAAATTTTGATAATGTGTTAAGAATCCAGAGTCCACATTTAGTCCAGAATTAAACAGGTTGAAGTGCATTATCATTTTCATTTCAAAGGTTTTTCTTTCCATGGTGTTTTTGAAGTTGCCTCTGAGAATTTTGATTTTGAGGTTTTGGATGGAGTGGTCAGGTTGGGTGAAATGGTGACCAACAGGGGTGCAGTATTTTGTTTCACAGTGGTTTTTGATTGAGTGTCTGTGTATATATATATATATTTTCACACAGTATATATATATATATATATATATATATATATATATATATATATATATATATACATACACACACACACAGGTAGCCCTCAGTTTACGCCGGGGTTAGGTTCCAGAAGGAATGGTTGTAAATCGAAACCCAGTTTATAATGTAAGTCAATGGGAAGTGAGGGAGATAGGTTCCAGGCCCGTCTCAAAACTGTCATAGGTAACACCTAATACATTATTTTTAAAGCTTTGAAATGAAGACTTTAAACGCTAAACAGCATTATAAACCTAATACAATAATCACACAACTCAGAATATATAATTAAACTAAGTTAAATGAATAAAAACATTTGCTAAACAGCATTATAAACCTAATAAAATAATCACACAACACAGACTTCACTTGCATTTTTCTGCAAACAGTTCTTTCTATGCATTCCAATCTGGACTGATTTATAGACAGGAAGATCTTGTTCCTTTGAAATCTGCTTGATAGCTCAGGTCTGGTTAAACTGAATAATTTCAGCTTGCTTGGCTTTGCTGCAACACAAGCGGACAGCTCTACCTACTGGCTATTTTAATAAATGCACTGCTTCTCAATGCTTTTCAATAGCAGTCACATGACTGGAAAAAAGGTTGTTATTCTGAAACTGTGTAAATTGAACCGTTGTAAAACGAAGGCCACCTGTATATATATATATTTTTTTTTTTTCAAGAAAAGTTTATGGGTGATAAGATTTATAATGTCTGTTTAATAAAGTTCCTCTGCTCGATAAGTGCCAACAAATCATGTAGTCAAATAGCATATAAGGGACAGTCTACTCAATTACAATTTCATGATTCAGATAGGATATGCAATTTTAAACAGCTTTCAAATTTACTTTTGTTAAATTTGCTTTGTTCTCTTGGCATTCTTTGTTGCAAGTTAAAACTAAAAAGGCTCATATGCTAATTTCTAAGCTCTTGAAGGCCGTCTCTTAGCTCAGTGTATGTTGACAGTTTCTCAGCTAGACAGTGCTAGTTCATGTGTGCCATTTAGATAACATTGTTGTCACTCCTGTGGAGTCAGCACTCAGCTAAAATGCAATTCTGTTAAAAGAACTAAAATAAAAGGGGTAGTCCGCAGGTGTACATACAAGGTAATAGTATATGAATATAACTGTTGGTTATGCAAAACTGGGGAATGGGAAAGAAAGGGATTATCTATCTTTTTAATCAATACAAATTTCTGGAGTAGACTGCCCCTTTAATTGAAAGGATGTTATTTAAAGATACACAAAACAACCTTTTTCTTTCTAGATAGAGCATGCAAATTTTAAACAACTTTCCAATTTACTTCTATTATCAAAAGGTGGTCCAGGAGCAGCAAAGTATTACTGGGAGCTAGCTGAACACATCAGGTGAACCAATGACAAAAGGCATTTATATGTGCAGCCACCAAACAGCAGCTAGTTCTGAGTATTGCATTGCTGCTCCTAGGCCTACCTAAGTATGCTTTTCAACTAAGGATAACATGTGAACTAAGCAAATTAAATAGAAGTCAAATTGAGAGTTGTTTAAAATCAAATTTCAAAAATGATTACTACACTGGAAATATTTTAATTTAAATGTTATCTGTTTTATATAACTGTCTAGGCAAAGTAAATTATACTGGTACGCCTTTCATGCAACAGGCTAAGTATGTACAGAACTAGGGACGGTAAACAGATTGAAAATACAAGACACTTGAACATAATATCAGCCAATTCATTGTTTTGCAGTTATCTGTTAAAGCCGTTCTATTCTGTCATAATTACACTGGGGTTTAGTGCCGTTCTGACGGAACAGAACGTCATAACCGTTGGCTTCCTAAAGCCAACTGCGCTTCCATGATGTGATCTCAGTCTGGAGGGCGTGCCTTAGCGTCACAGGGACGGACGCCCCCCCCCCGATCCCATCATTGAAATCTCACGATCGCAGGATTACAATTTGTTTACATCGGAACGTTGTTCCGATGTAGACAAATTAACCCAGTCAAAGGGTTAAAGCCAACTTGTTTTGTTACTAAACATGTATTAAAATCTCAAGGTGTTTTCTGTCTGTTTAAATCTTGCAAAGGTATGTTCGAAATTGGGCATATGTTTACACACACAATTTCAGTGGTTCTGCACATGAGATGGCAAGATCTGCAAAGTGTGATAACTCACTAGAAGCATTTTTTGCCAGAAAATGTGTTTATATTCACAGATGTAATTCATCTATGTGCATTTACATGCCCCTTTAAGGATAAAACTTGGGGGAATATTTAGTGTCCCCGAAAGAGGATTTATGGTAGGGGGCGGGGGGGGGGAAGCACCTCCAAGCATTAATACAGTTTATTTAGTAGTGAACACATTCAAGAAAAAGCTTTGTATTAATCGTAAGAAAGTATTTCGCAGTTTCAGTTGCTGATCGAAATAGGTATAAATTGTCATTTCTACTTATACCTTTCATAACTTCAGACACAATAGAATTACTAAGCCTACCTGTATTACCCTTTATAGCTATCACAGCCCAAGTAGTCTTAAAGGGACAGTCTACACTAAAATTGTAGTTTAAAAAGAGATCATGCCTTTATTATCCATTCACCAGCTTTACACAACCATCGTTGCTAGATTAAAATACTTTATAACATTAAGATCCTAAATGTATACCTATTTCAAAGGCTCTATAGACAGCATCTTAACCACATGCTTTTTTAGTTGTTTTTCACAACAGGAGACAACTGCTAGTTCATGTGGGCTATATGGATAATGTGTTCACACATGAGGAGTTAAGATTTAGCACAACACAGTACTAAATGCAAGTTAGTAGATAAGTACAAAAAGAAAGCAGCTCAATCCTTTTTCTACAGAGCATCACAATTATGGAACGACCTTCCGCACTTTCAAACCTTCCCCAAGCCTAAAATCCTTTAAGAGATCCCTCTCTACATATCTCAAAACAGAATGCATCTGTCATGGTTGATTATATATTTCCTACCTGATCTATGTTAAATTTTGCATATATTGTGTATTTTATTTACCCTATTGTATCAATGCAATGTTTTGTGGACCCAGGACATACTTGAAAACGAGAGAAATCTCAATGTATCCCTCCTGGTAATTTTTTTTATAAATAAATGTAAAGTTATGTGATCAGGGGGCTGTAAGAAGATTAGATACAAGCTAATCGGAAGTAAAATAAAATAGAAGCGAGGGGCGCCCCTCTCTTCTATTTTAGTTTTTCCAGTATCTTCTGTGAAGAGGAGTGCAGCCATCATTCACACTGAGGACATACCTGACTTCTTGCACTATCATAGTGACTTTCAACATGGGACTTGGTATAATTGTATGTTAAGAAGTAAAAGTGCCATATATTGAATGAGCCGTGTATGTTGTGTTTTTGAAGTTGTACAGTATATATATATATATATATATATAGTGTGTGTATCCACCCTGTCTTATCTTTGATACTTTTAGAAGTAAAAAGTATATTAAAAAAGGTACATTAAACCCAAAACTGTTCTTTCATGATTCAGATAGAGAATACAATTTTAAACAACTTTCTACTTTATTTCTATTATCTAATCTGTTTCATTCTCTTGGTATCATTTGTTGAAGGAGCAACAATGCACTACTAGTTTCTAACTAAACACATGGGTGAGCCAATCACATTCAATATATATTATACAGCCACCAATCAACAGCTAGAACCTAGTTTCTCTGCCGCTCATGAACTTGCCTAGATAAACCTTTCAGCAAATGATGAGAAGGAAGCAAATTAAATAATAGAAGTAAATTGGAAAATTGTATTCTCTATCTGAATCATGAATTTTGAGGGGAGTTTCATGTCCCTTTAATATAACTGTTGGTTATGCAAAACTGGGGAATGGGTAATAAAGGGATTATCTATATTTTGAAACTAATTCTATTGTAGACTGTCCCTTTAAAGTCACAACGCACCACCTGTTATACGGCTAATGCTAGTTACTAGATAACACTTCCTGAAATAGTGCGCATAACGACAATAGATTTAGTCATACCAGTGTTTTAAAATTTTTTGTCTCGTGATAATGCCGACAAGTAGTTCAAAGCAACTGCTAAGTAAAAAAATAATTAAAATTGCCGAGTAAGACGTTAAACAGTCAATTGGAAGAGAGGTGTGTTATAATGCATAGCCAGCCACTCTAGGCAGTCACACAAGCCACCGATCTCCCTGTTTTGGCGCCGATTACACAGACCTTTTCAGGCCGTGTCCTCATAATAATATTACCAGACATTTAGCCCCATATAACTTTATGACCGCTTATATTGCCGTGGGTTACCTATACCCACACATATAGTAAGGTAACCATTAGTAACTATCAACGTGTAAGCACTTTAACTGAATGCATATGCTTAACATATCAATAAGCAATTACCTGCGCTATCAGATTCTTCTGTTAAGATCTAAACTGTTAAATAGTGTCTAAATAGTAATAACCCCCTCCCCAATTA
The DNA here is from genome assembly GCF_027579735.1 of Bombina bombina. Classification (NCBI taxonomy): domain Eukaryota; kingdom Metazoa; phylum Chordata; class Amphibia; order Anura; family Bombinatoridae; genus Bombina; species Bombina bombina. Next base: position 972,777,588 of record NC_069499.1, on the reverse strand, counting down.
TCGAAACTGCACAATTAAACCTTCGGATGTATTCAGCTACATCACGTCACCATACACCCATGCAAGTGAACAGCTTAACGGAGAGCGCAGAAAGCATCGCCGTCTCAGTTACCAGCAAATCATCCTCGTCACTGTCCCACATTTTGCTCGGAGCATAGTTAACGCACCGAGTTTTTAGCCAGCGTAGTTAAGACTATCATCTTGCGCTTCCACCGCCCCATATACACGTATTACTAAAACACCCCATAACCGGGACCCCTAGTATCGACCCTCTTTGATCCCCCACCCCCGGGGGCAGGTGTGGCGCCCTTCAGCCCGACAGACACCCGCAGCCATTTTGAATGAGCTTAGACAAAGAAACCATGTCCCCGTACACGCTACTTCAACCTCTGAAAATGCGCTGTGTCTTAGATACCGCACTATCAAGCACCCATGCCCAAACAATGTTCTATGTTCTCTTGCGACCCCCTAACCCCAAGAGATCTTTCTCCTTCCCTGTTCGCTCGCCAAATAACCCTCGCAGCCATTTGCCCGCCATTTAAGTAGGGCATCCACGACCAATGACAGGTTAGATTTACGGTGACGTAGTTATCCTGCCGCGCATGCGCAGACTGTTGCTGCCCTCTTGAGTTGAGCGGCGGAGTAAAGATGGCGGCGGGTTCGGATCTGCTGGATGAGGTCTTCTTCAACACAGACGTGGACGAGAAAGTGGTCAGTGACCTGGTCGGTTCCCTAGAGTCACAGTTAGCGGCTGCTGCCCACCACCACCACCACCATCATCATCACCACCACCAGCAGGGCCCAGCCGAAGCCCGTGGCCAGGCCCTGGCCAACCATGTCGCCAACCCTGGTGTAGGGGCAGGCAGTGCGGGAGGCCAGGCTGAGGCCAAGATAGTGTTGCCTTCCGATATGCCAAAGACGGGTGAGTTGAAGAGCCATGGGTTATTAGGAGTGAGCGAGACTCTTTTGCTGGTTCGGGCACCTGGCAGGGGGTGCATGATTCCCTGTAATAGTATTAGTGTGCACTAAGGTTCTGAGAGATGTCAAAGGCTGTACAGGGACTCTGATACCACTAACATTGGGATGATAGGTAAAGTGGCTGTCAGGCATTTATTTTAGTCCAGATGGTATTACTAAAGATGTGATACTGATTTCCAGACCATGATGACATAGGACACAAGGTGCTCTGAGCTGTTATGATTAGGTATATAGTACAGACTTGTGTTTTTATGTATGATTCAGCAGAACTTTACTTTATAAAGTGTGACTTTTATAAAGGAAGTTTCCTTCTCTTGCTCTCGTGTGTTCACTGCAAGACCACATTAAAAAAACAAAACTGCTGGTTGATTTTGCCAAAAGTGATATAGTTGTTAATTCTTTTATCCCACTACAGCCAGTTATTTGTAATTACACAACTGTCATATGTACTTTTAAGACTGAACTAAAAGCACAAGTTTAGTGTATTAGTATTTAAAGCAGTGTTATATATTTGCAGAAATTCCCTGTGAGATGCAGAACGTGACTGTGCTTGGCATGTTGAAAGTTTGCTGTCACTTTGTGAATGAGGTGTACATGCGTACTGGCATCCATTTGTCTATCAGGAGCTAAAATGTGAATCTTTCCATGCTGTTGGTGATAATTTAAAAGGAGCTACGTAGAACTAACAGGATTGTATTGTTGAAAAAGTTTTGCATAAAAATGAAACAGGTGGTCAGTGAAAAGGGGGAGTTGTTGAAAATTGTGAACGGTTCATTTGTGTGTCATGACTGTTTTTCTCTAATTGTCGTACCCATTTTAACATTTTAATGTCTTACAGGGGCACCTGGAGTGCAAGGTGGTGTTATCAACAACAGTCGACAGCAAACCACAGCACCGCCGGATGGAGCCCAGTCTGCTGGACCTGAAGCATCAGGGGCTCTTAATCAGGCTAAAGCTGGGGTTCTCGGCACCATGACAACTGCCCTGCCCAACCACAGCTCAGGGAATGGCAAGAATGTCACCCTGCAGACTCTTAATGGGAGTAATGTTTTAATGAATTCTCATGGACCTCCTGGCCATGGAACCCCTTTCCATGGAAATAGCAACCCAAGCACTCTTGTAAACAATGGACCAGTTTCAGTCACAAAGGGTGGAGGAGTTAATACAGTGATACAAACTTCTTTTCTTGGAACCACCAATGTGTCTGCCTCTGTCATTTCCTCTTCTTCTACATCCACTGCAGGAGCAACTGGTCCCCCTACATGTATGGCAGGGCCTCCAACAACTGTAGCTCTGGTTAGACCTTTGGTGCATCAGGGGACGCCAGCCACCCAGAATGGCAGTAATACTGTGATTAATTCTCCTCTGCCAACATCTGCTGGAGTAACTTTGCAAATGAACAGCCAGCCCAATCCAGCCTCTACCCAGGCAATCAAGTCTGAGTCCCCTAAAACTATTATCCAGACCCCTCCGCAGAGCCAGCCTCACTCTAGCAATATGGTGATTGGTCAGACTATGCAAGCTGGGCATCCAGGGCCTGGAGGGACTGTTTCTACCCCTGGCCCTCCTGTAGGAATAGGCAAAGCTACAATCAGCACTGTGCCTACCAGCTTGCCAAGGACTCCTACAGCACCTGCTGGTGGCATTAGGGCAACTATAAACCCTCCTATGCTAGCTCCGCGGGTGCCTCAGCCTCCTCAGAACTCTCCTAACATCCAGAACTTTCAGCTGCCTCCAGGTAAGTTAAATGTTTTAGTCTAGATCAAGTGCATGAGAGAACTGTCAGAACAGGGACACACCTCCTGTAGTTCCTTCTGTTTTGGTATTTTGAAGCAATAGTCAGTGTCAGAAACTCATTGCTCTGATACATTTTAAGCAAGTGACTGAACGTAATTTTACTGCACTTTCTGTGGCTTACTGAAATACTTGGTGTGAATTATGTGTTGAACAGACCAGTGTTTTTGTTTGTCTAAAATCAAAACTACAAGTAAGCTAGTTTTGGGGTTTTAGAACTTCACAAAGCTCACCACTTTTTACTTTGAATGATCCTACCTTCCTTTATGCAGTTATCTGTCAAGGTAATCTTGTAAGTATATGAAGTTATTTCTCTTTTCTATGGTTAATAGATGTCAGTAACCCTTCAAGGGAGAGATGGATTTATTATACTACATTTTTGTTATCTAAGTGGTACAGTTACTGTGAATATGTAGCATGTTTCTCTCTCATAGCTTTTGAGTGTAAATTTAAAAGACCTTTATGTTTTTCTTTGAGAACTTAATTTTGAAGTGGCCATCAGTTACATCAATGTCACAATTATTAAAAAAAATAGTGTAACATTTTAATGAGTATTCCAAAGTTAAAAGGATTGATTGTCAGTGTTTTAGTGTGTATGTGTGTGTGTGTGTGTGTGTGTGTGTGTGTATGTATGTATATGTGTGTGTATGTGTGTGTGTGTATATATGTATATATATGTATATATATATATATATATGTGTGTTTTGTTGCAACTTAATTTCATTCTTAAAGGGACAGTCTACACCAAAAATGTTCTTATTTAAAAAGATAGATAATCCCTGTATTACCCATTCCCCATTTTTGCATAACCAACACAGTTATATTAATATACTTTTTACCTCTGTGATTACCTTGTATCTGTATTATAGCGCTGCGGAATCTGTTGGCGCTCTACAAATAACCGATGATGATAATAATAATCTAAGCCTTTGCAGACAGCCTCCTTATCTAAGTGCCTTTGACAGACATGCAGTTTAGTCAATCAGTGAAGACTCCTAAATAACTTCACGGGAGTCAGCACAATGTTATCTATATGACACATGTGAACTAGCACAGTCTAACTGTGAAAAACTTTCAAAATGCTCTGAGATAGGAGGCGGTTTTCAACTGTTTAGAAATCAGTTTGAGCCTAGCTAGGTTTAGCTTTTCAAAAATACCACCAAGGGAACAAAGCAAATTTGATGATAAAAGTAAATTGGAAAGTTGTTTAAAATTGCATGCCCTATCTGAATCATGAAAGTTTAGTTTTGACTTTACTGTCCCTTTAAATCTGTTTAGAATATAAATTATACTTTTGTTATTGTTAGATTATACAATTTGTCATCAGCTGACTTCACAAGGAAGTGATGCATGCCTTATTTTATAGAAAACAGTAGACCTTTGCTTAACCTTTTAAAGCCGTTATGCCGTTCTATTCCGTCATAATTAGACTGGGCTTTAAAGCCTTTATGACGGAATAGAACGTCATAACTAACGGCTGTCCTGAAGCCTTATGTGCTTCAAGGATTTAATCGCGGTCTGGAGGGCGTTCCTAGGATTGTAGGGACGCCCCCCAGATGCGATCCAATAATTGAAATCTCGCGATCGTATGCACGATCGCGTAGTTTCAATTTGTCTACATCGGAACAGTTGTTCCGATGTAGGCACTTTAACCCTGTCACGAAAGGGTTAAATGGACAGTCAACTATTTTTTTTTTTTTTTATTATTTAAAAAGATAGATAATCCCTTTATTACCCATTTCCCAGTTTTGCATAACCATTAGTTAGTTATTAATTTTACCTCTGTGATTACCTTGTATCTAAGCCTTTTCTGACAGCCCCTTGATCACATGACTTTTTAGTTATTATCTATTGACTTGCATTTTATTCAATTAGTGCAGTGTCTGCCACAAGCCACGTGTGTGAGTACAATGTTACCTGTATGGCTCACATGAACTAGTTCTTCCCTGCTTTGAAAAGCTAATAAAAAAGCATGTGATAAGAGGCTGTCTTTAGTGGATTAGAAACAGGCAGAAATTTAGAGGTTTAAATGTTATAAAGTATATTAATATAACACTGTTGGTTATGCAACGCTGGGGAATGGGTAGTAAAGGCATTATCTATTTTTTAAAACAATTAGGGCTGCAACTAACGATTGTCATAATCTATTAATCAGACAATTATTTTTTCAATTAATCGGATAATAAATAAATGTTTTCCTATATTTAAAATTAAAATCCATATACTTAGTGTTATAAATATAAACTTCAGACTAAAACTTTACATTAACACAACTGTTGGTCCAATTTTTTAAGCAGCAGAACAAATTTTTATAATTAAGCAAAACAAAACCACAAACTGTTTGAAAAGTGGTAGAACTAGTAATAGGTAGACTATCACTGTTTAGAACATTGTTATTCACTCTTTCAGAAACTTTGCATTGAAATGCAAAAATGTCAATATGTGCACATGCTCCTGGCTGAGGCTGGCTCTCTTTTTTGCAAGCTATTTTGCCTGCAGCAGAAAAGAGGTGCCTGAGATGCATAAGTAGGGTTTTTGCCAATTTTACCAAGGTGGGCTATATCTTTGTTAGCTCTCCACCAATGCAAGGGGTCTCTTAACAAAGTAAGCCGGGTCTTCATTCTGACATAAAAATATCTTGAATATCTATATGCAATGGTAAACAACCAGCTATAAGGTTAGGGGAAAAATATCTAGTCCACTCATAAAACAACAGATATATACTTACAGAGCTTGAATTTGGTACATATTCCAATTAATTAAAAACATATAAAAAAAAGGCAAAAGGGCTAAAGACTATATATCGGTAACAGGACAAAGCCTTGCACATTTATCTATAGAGTACATATAATCAGCAATAGCAAGTGATCCGCTAAAATTGTGAAAACGGTTATTAGTGACATAAATTCATAAAATGCCATCAATCTAGGGCTAGGTGTAAATAACAAGCTCGGCACTATATCATGCAAAGCACAGTCCCAAATCGCCTGATTTAATATAAACAATACAAATTATGACTCCTATTTTATTTCTGGGTTGCACATAAGACAGGAGTAGTTGTAAACTTAAAAAGAAACTGATAGTGTCCTGAAAAAGTGAAAAATAAATGTTTGTAGACATCCTTTAGGCTAAGGGCATAACCATAAAACACAATACCATGTGCATAAACTCATTGGAGTAAAGCAGTTGATGCTGTGCACAGACCAACTAATTGCAAACCAACTAATCGATTATGAGATTCGTTGACAACTATTTTCATAATCTATTATTATCGATTATGCCGTTTAGTTGTTGCAGCTTTAAAAACAATAACAATTTTGGAGTTGACTGTCCCTTTAACACAAAAAACGGTAAACCAGATCAGAGCACAGGGAGTGAATAACATGCAAAATAGTAGTAGTAGCGACCTATGTCAGAGAGGTCAGACTCGCACCCCTCCTGATTTGTTTTTAAGAGGAGGGATGAACGATTGTTTTCAAAATAATTTCATGTTGTAGAGTTTAGTTGAAAGTTAGTTTAATTTGTACTGATGCAGAGCAATCCCCTTTTGAAGCTGTCATAACAAATATGCAGTAGTCTTTTGCCCCTTAGTATTGCCAAACTAGGCTCATAAAGTGGTATTTTAATGGCATAGGGCATGCTTTTTATGCTTTAACACCTGAAGCATTGTGTCTACCCATTCAAAGTTTAGTCAGGTCTGTGAAGGGTCCAAAATACAAAAATGTGAAGAGTTTAACTAGCTATTCTGTTAATTATGCCTGGGTTAACCAAATGTTTAAACTATTAGCTGGTCTATGAATATACAGTGTTCTCCAGAGAAAATGTTGTTAGCTGTGTGGGAGCAGTGTAATTATTTGCAAAATTATATATTCCCAAATTTTATCTTCATATTGACTTAAATTTTAGCTGGGTGTTCAGTAAAATCAGCCAGGTGGTGTGCCCATTTAAAACAGTCCTGGGGCTATATGTCCAACAGTCAAAAGTAAAGAAATAAGAAGTAGCATTTTAAGAATCATGACGCGCGCTCACACACCCAATAATTATATGCATATACACAGTGTTCTCTACAGAAAATTTTGCTAGCCGGGTGGTATAATAAAGTAGCTGGGTGGGGGCAGTGTGATCATTTCTAAAAAGATAGCATTTTCTGCTATCCACAGCATAAATTACATGAATAATTTAAAATAAATTTAGCAATAAACATTGAAACAATTTAAAATTAGCTGATTTTAGCTTATTTGTAGCTATAATTTTAGCTGTGCGCTACACCCATTAAAGTCCTGGGGAGAAATACAGGTGGCCCTCGTTTTTACAACGGTTCAATTTACACCGTTTCAGAATAACAACCTTTTTTTTCCAGTCATGTGACTGCTATTGAGAAGCATTGCATTTATTAAAATAGCCAGTAGGTGGAGCTGAAATTAATCAGTTTAACCCAGACCTGAGCTATCGAGCAGATTTCAAAGGAACAAGATCTTCCTGTCTCTATGCATTCCAATCTGGACTGATTTATAAAGAACGGTTTGTAGAAAAATGCAAGTGAAGTCTGTGTTGTGTGATTATTTTATTAGGTTTATAATGCTGTTTAGCAAATGTTTTTGTTCATTTAACTTAGTTTAATTATATATTCTGTGTTGTGTGATTATTTTATTAGGTTTATAATGCTGTTTAGCATTTAAAGTCTTCATTTCAAAGCTTTAAAAATAATGTATTAGGTGTTACTTATGACAATTTTGAGAAGGGTCTGGAACCTATCTCCCTCACTTCCCATTGACTTACATTATAAACTGGGTTTCGATTTACAACCATTCCTTCTGGAACCTAACCCTGGCGTAAACTGAGGGCTACCTGTATATATATTTCTATCTTTATTGGATTTGACCATAATTACATATCCAATATACGAACCATATATGTCTTTGATTTTTTTTTTTTACAGCGATATAGTGTGAAATGATAATTAGTTAAAAAACAAAACAAAAAAAAACCCTGTCTCTTCCAAATAACAACAAAACAATGTGCTACAGGTTAATGTCATCAGTATATTGAATTGTCTCTTAAATTACAGAAATTTAATATGGCTAAAAAAAAAAAAGCTGTAAAGTCACCTTTATCATGTCATTGACTCTAGTTAGGGCACGCAGCTGAAATGCAAATCTCAGGGGGCCAGAAAAGAATGCTATTTAGGTTTTTCTTTTAGTATTATAAACTTTTAAACTGACATTCTTATAAGTATCACAAATAGTTTTCTGTTCATACCCTTCCCCCATGGTGTTTTCCCTCCAATTTCTACACACTGTTACTGTAATAATCAAGATGTTTTTCAGTGTGTAACAGGAATTGTACAGATGCAAAAAATAGTAAAGCAGGGCTGCGGGTGAAGAGATGCCTAATTTCTTATGTTATTCCTTCAGTTTAAGTTCTATCATTTGTTTTTACAAGTTTTTGTTGGAAATGTTATCTGATATTGCTTATGCACACTCTATTTTTAATTTTTGTATCCTTGCCTTAAAGTGATAGAGTTCTTGGGGCAAGATTCAAAACTTAGGTGCCATGCTTAAAGGGATAGGAAAGTCAAAATTAAAGGGACACTTTTTCTTTAATGAATCAGAGCATGTGAATACGTGATTTTAAACAATGTTCCAATTTACATCTATTATCTTTGTTGTCTTGGTATCCCTTGTTCAAAAGGATAACTAGATAGGCTCAGGAGATGCTGATTGGTGTCTGAACATATATGCCTCATGCTATTGGTTCACACAGTACGTTAACTAACTCCCAGTAGTTCATTGCTGTTTTTTCAACAAATACCTAGATAATTAAGCAAATTAGATAATAGAAGTAAATTGAAAAGTTGTTTAAAATTGCATGCTCTATCTAAATAATAATAATAATAATAATAAAAAAATTGGGGTTTCATGTCCCTTTAAACTTGCACGATTCAGAGCATGTCATTTTAAGAAACTTTAAAATTCACTTCCATTTTCAAATGTGCTTTGTTCTTTTGGTATCCCTTGTTAAAAAAGAATACGCACATATTCTACACTAATGGGAGATAGCTGCTGATTGGTGCCTGCACACATTTTGTCTCTTGTGATTGGATAACTAGATGTGTTCAGCTAACTGCCAGCAGTGCAATGCTGTTACTTCAGCAATGGATAACAAGAGAATGAAGCAAATTGATAATAGAAGTAAATTGGAAAGTTGTTTCAATTTTGTATTTTCTATCCGAATCATGAAAGAGATAATTTTGGGGTTCCCTGTCCCTTTAACTCTCTCAGTGCTAACGACGGCTCTGAGCTGTCGCGGAATTTCCTACTCAGGTGCTAACGATGGCTCAGAGCCATTGCTAGCACTCTCCCACCTTTGGGCTCCTACCCCGGCGATCGGGCCTGTATAGTGACAGGCATTGCCGGGGCTTCACGTTTTCTGTGATGACGTCACCGCACAACTTTATTTAAAAATGAAAATGACAAGTATAGGGAAAGGGGGCATGCTGCTTAGAAGCCTGTTTCTCAGGCATCTAAGCAGCTAAAGACCCCCAAGCCCCACCGTTGGAAAGGTAATCGCCTAACCTTTCCAACGGTGTAAGTCTTGGGATCTGAATACGAAAAAGATATTCTAAAAAAAACTTAAATCAGCTTAGCACCCAGGGGGGAAATTGCTTAGCACTCAAAGGGTTAATATTTAGCAGCCTTTTACACACTGTTTTGGAACCAATAAAAAAAAATCCTCTACAGTTACATATGTAGAATAATTAAAAAGGGCAGCTAGAAGTAACATTTTAGGAGTGATGGATAACAGGCTGCCATGATTTCTCACTGGCATCCAAAATCTACACAACCATGATATTGTACTTTGTTGTGTATTAGCCACTGTCAGCCAATCAGGAGTCTATATGGGGGTAATGCATGTTGGTACACATTTTGTTTGTATTATAAAACACAGGAGACAGCAGTGCATTTGATGCTTTCCAGAAGAACAATTCACAATTTTTGGGGGGATGAGAACTCTTAGTTATGCACAAAAAGTGTGTGTGTATGTATATAATGTATGTAACGTGTGTGTTTGTGTATATTGTTCAGTGTAAGTAGGTGGTTTTATATCCTCATACTCATAGAATGCAGCCTAAGAGACTTTTCCAATATTTTTTTTTTCTCTGTTTTTATATATATATATTTTTTCTGTTTTTAAATATACTTTAGTGTAACTGGTACAGCTAATTAAAGGGACAGTCTAGGCCAAAAAAAACTTTCATGATTCAGATAGAGCATGTAATTTTAAACGATTTTCCAATTTACTTTTATCACCAATTTTGCTTTGTTCTCTTGGTATTCTTAGTTGAAAGCTTAACCTAGGAGGTTCATATGCTAATTTCTTAGACCTTGAAGGCCACCTCTTTTCAGAATGCATTTTAACAGTTTTTCACCACTAGAGGGTGTTAGTTCATGTATTACACATAGATAACACTGTGTTTGTGCACGTGAAGTTATCTGGGAGCAGGCACTGATTGGCTAAACTGCAAGTCTGTCAAAAGAACTGAAATAAAGGGGCAGTTTGCAGAGGGTTAGATGCAAGGTAATCACAGAGGTTAAAAGTATATTAATATAACTGTGTTGGTTATGCAAAACTGGGGAATGTGTAATAAAGGGATTATCTATCTTTTAAAACAATAAAAATTCTGGTGTAGACTGTCCCTTTAAGAGGAAAAAATATTGACAAGACAGTTTTTTTCAAGTGCTAGACTAAAATGTTTTTAAAGTTATGGTAAATCCTAGCATTTAACAAACTTTAGGATTTACCATCACTAAAAATAAAGTGTAGGTTGTCATCAGTTATTTAAAAAAAAAAAAAAGGTGCTGAACTAAAAATAAAGTGGAGTTTAAGTCATCAGTTATTAAAAAAAGGTTGCTAAACTCACCCTGATTGTGCTGCAGTTTGCTAAACTCAGTGGCTCCGGCCACCCATGGCACATCATTCTCCTTCAATGAGGTGACGTTTGCACTTCTAAACCAATAGCCATGCGTGTCATCTCACAGTGTACTGTATGCTAGCCCGGCTATTGATTTAGAGGTGCAAACGCAAGCTCATTGGTAGAAGAGCGATGTGCCATGGGCGGCCGGGGCCGCTGAGTTTAGCAAACTGAAGCACAGTCAGGGTTATTTTAGCAACCTTTTTTTAATAACTGATGACTTAAAGTGTCAGTAAACCTAAAAAATAATGTTATATAATTCTGCACATAGTGCAGAATTATATAACATTATTTTAGTGTTATCGTTATAAACCCTTTTATTCCCTTTTAATTTTTTTTTAAAATATGTCTGTTTTTCAGACCCGCTCTCTGTACTCTGCTGAGCGGGTCTGTTTTTTTTTTTACACAGCGCATCGGGCCAGCTGTATAGTCGCAGCCCGGCCCGACCACGCCATTATACACAGTGCAGCTCGCTCCTGCTTTCAGACAGAGCAGGAGCGAGCTGCACTTAGTGTTATGGTGCGGTCGGGCTGGGCTGTGACTATACAGCTGGCCCGATGCGCTGTGTAAAAAAAACAAAACAGACCCGCTCAGCAGAGTACAGAATACATGTAAACATTTGTTTTGAGTAAATTTGGCCTCATATGTAGTGAATGGAAAAAGCTGTCAAATCTGTACTAGAATTATGAGCCAGCTAGAATATTGAGGAGCCAGGCAAGAATAATTGTGGGTAAATATAAGTTTGTTTGAAATAAACATTTTAATTGAGATGGTTCCTGAGATATCTGTTTCTGAGTTAATATAGTACAAAACCTTCAACCATGTATGTATGTTTTTCACAAGCAAGTTTTATTGTTTGTTGCATTCTTCCTGTTCTGTATAGAAGCTTTAACTGTTTCTGTGTTCCATTTTAAAAAGTTTGCAAAATATATGAGAACTTGTCCCAGCAACTATAGTGTTAGCCCAGTCTGCTCAGTCCAACTCCTCTTGTCAGTCCCATGTCCACACTAGACGTCAGGTCAGACCCCTGTTTATATAGTACTTTTAACAGCCAAATACCTACATAGGACAATCGGATTCCTAGTTCATCAGACCCTTTGTGACCTGCTGGCCACCACCAGGCTGCAGATCATAATTAAAGTCCTGCTGTCCTTTAAGTCACATAACTACATTAAAGGGACAGTCAACATCAGAATTTTTGTTGTTTTAAAAAATAGGTAATCCCTTAATTCCCCATTCCCCAGTTTTGCATAACTAACACATTTATAATAATATACTTTTTTTTTACCTCTGTAATTACCTTTTATCTAAGCCTCTGCAAACTGCCCCCTTATTTCAGTTCTTTTGACGGACTTGCATTTTAGCCAATCAGTACTCGCTCCTCGGTAAATTCACGTGCATGAGCTCAATGTTATCTAAATGAAACGCATGAACTAACGCCCTCTAGTGGTCAAAATGCATTCAGTTTAGAGGTGGCCTTCAAGGTCTAAGAAATTAGCATATAAGCCTACCTAGTTTAAGCTTTTAACTAAGAATAACAAGAGAACAAAGCAAAATTGGTGATAAAAGTACATTGAAAAGTTGTTTACATGCCCTATTTCTTCTGTTATGTGTGATCAGTCCACGGGTCATCATTACTTCTGGGATATAACTCCTCCCCAACAGGAAATGCAAGAGGATTCACCCAGCAGAGCTGCATATAGCTCCTCCCCTCTACGTCAGTCCCAGTCATTCTCTTGCACCCAACGACTAGATAGGATGTGTGAGAGGACTATGGTGATTATACTTAGTTTTTATGACTTCAATCAAAAGTTTGTTATTTTATAATAGCACCGGAGCGTGTTATTACTTCTCTGGCAGACTTTGAGGAAGAATCTACCAGAGTTTTTACTATGATTTTAACCGGAGTAGTTAAGATCATATTGCTGTTCTCGGCCATCTGAGGGAGGTAAAAGCTTCAGATCAGGGGACAGGGGCAGATGAATCTGCATTGAGGTATGTAGCAGTTTTTTATTTTCTGAATGGAATTGATGAGAAAATCCTGCTATACCGTTATAATGACATGTATGTATACACTTCAGTATTCTGGGAATGGTACTTCACCGGAACTACTCTGTTAAAGGTCACTAATCTTTTTAATAAGTATTATATCATGTTAAACGTTTTTGCTGGAATGTAGAATCGTTTACATTGCTGAGGTACTGAGTAAATAAATGTTTGGGCTTTATTTTCCACTTGGCAGTAGTTTGTTTTGAATTGTGACAGTTTCGTTTCTCTTCACTGCTGTGTGTGAGAGGGAGGGGCCGTTTTTGGCGCTCTTTGCTACGCATCAACAATTTCCAGTCAGCTATTATTATTTTTCCTGCATGATCCGGTTCATCTCTGACAGATCTCAGGGGTCTTCAAACTTCTTGAAGGGAGGTACATTCTCTCAGCAGAGCTGTGAGAATTTTTTATATTGACTGTGGATAAAGACGTTACTCAATAATTTTTATGTCAAATTAGTTATGTTATCTTACTAATGGGAACAAAACCTTTGCTAAAAGTTGTGTTGTTTTAAAGTTGATGCTATAACTGTTTCTCAGTTCATTATCTCAACTGTCATTTAATCGTTTAAGTACCTCTTTGAGGCACAGTACGTTTTTGCTAAAAAAGATTATAACCAGGTTGCAAGTTATTGCTAGTGTGTTAAACATGTCTGACTCAGAAGATATCTGTGTCATTTGTTCCAATGCCAAGGTGGAGCCCAATAGAAATTTATGTACTAACTGTATTGATGCTACTTTAAATAAAAGTCAATCTGTACAATGTGAACAAATTTCACCAATCTGCGAGGGGAGAGTTATGCCGACTAACTCGCCTCACGCGGCAGTACCTGCATCTCCCGCCCGGGAGGTGCGTGATATTATGGCGCCTAGTACATCTGGGCGGCCATTACAGATAACATTACAAGATATGGCTACTGTTATGACTGAAGTTTTGTCTAAATTACCAGAACTAAGAGGCAAGCGTGATCACTCTGGGGTGAGAACAGAGTGCGCTGACAATACTAGGGCCATGTCTGATACTGCGTCACAGCTTGCAGAGCATGAGGACGGAGAGCTTCATTCTGTGGGTGACGGTTCTGATCCAAACAGATTGGATTCAGATATTTCAAATTTTAAATTTAAATTGGAGAACCTCCGTGTATTACTAGGGGAGGTCTTAGCAGCTCTCAATGATTGTAACACCGTTGCAATACCAGAGAAACTATGTAGGTTGGATAAATACTTTGCGGTACCGGCGAGTACTGACGTTTTTCCTATACCTAAGAGATTAACTGAAATTGTTACTAAGGAGTGGGATAGACCCGGTGTGCCGTTCTCACCCCCTCCAATATTTAGAAAGATGTTTCCAATAGACGCCACCACTCGGGACTTATGGCAAACGGTCCCTAAGGTGGAGGGAGCAGTTTCTACTCTAGCTAAGCGTACCACTATCCCGGTGGAGGATAGCTGTGCCTTTTCAGATCCAATGGATAAAAAATTAGAGGGTTACCTTAAGAAAATGTTTGTTCAACAAGGTTTTATTTTGCAACCCCTTGCATGTATCGCGCCGATTACGGCTGCGGCAGCATTTTGGATTGAGTCTCTGGAAGAGAACCTTAGTTCATCTACGCTAGACGACATTATGGACAGGCTTAGAGTCCTTAAACTAGCTAATTCATTCATTTCGGAGGCCGTAGTACATTTAACCAAACTTACGGCTAAGAACTCAGGATTCGCCATACAGGCACGTAGGGCACTGTGGCTAAAATCCTGGTCAGCTGATGTTACTTCTAAGTCCAAATTACTTAATATACCTTTCAAGGGGCAGTCCTTATTTGGGCCCGGTTTGAAAGAAATTATCGCTGACATTACAGGAGGTAAGGGCCACGCCCTACCTCAAGACAAAGCCAAAGCTAAGGCTAGACAGTCTAATTTTCGTCCCTTTCGGAATTTCAAAACAGGAGCAGCATCAACCTCCACTGCACCAAAACAGGAAGGAGCTGTTGCTCGTTACAGGCAAGGCTGGAAGCCCAACCAGTCCTGGAACAAGGGCAAACAGGCCAGGAAACCTGCTGCTGCCCCAAAGACAGCATGAACCGAGAGCCCCCGATCCGGGACCGGATCTAGTGGGGGGCAGACTTTCTCTCTTCGCCCAGGCCTGGGCAAGAGATGTTCAGGATCCCTGGGCGCTAGAGATCATATCTCAGGGATACCTTCTAGACTTCAAATTATCTCCCCCAAGAGGGAGATTTCATCTGTCAAGATTGTCAACAAACCAGATAAAGAAAGAAGCGTTTCTACGCTGTGTACAAGATCTGTTATTAATGGGAGTGATCCATCCGGTTCCGCGGTCGGAACAAGGACAAGGGTTCTACTCAAACCTGTTTGTGGTTCCCAAAAAAGAGGGAATTTTCAGACCAATCTTAGATTTAAAGATTCTAAACAAATTCCTAAGAGTTCCATCGTTCAAAATGGAAACTATTCGGACAATCTTGCCCATGATCCAAAAGGGTCAGTACATGACCACAGTGGATTTAAAAGATGCTTACCTTCACATACCGATCCACAAAGATCATCACCGGTATCTACGGTTTGCCTTCCTAGACAGGCACTACCAGTTTGTAGCTCTTCCATTCGGATTGGCTACGGCCCCAAGAATTTTCACAAAGATTCTAGGTGCCCTCCTGGCGGTACTAAGACCGCGAGGGATTTCGGTAGCTCCGTACCTAGACGACATTCTAATACAAGCTTCAAGCTTTCAAACTGCCAAGTCTCATACAGAGTTAGTTCTGGCATTTCTAAGGTCGCATGGATGGAAAGTGAACGAAAAGAAGAGTTCTCTTTTTCCTCTCACAAGAGTTCCATTCTTGGGGACTCTTATAGATTCTGTAGAAATGAAGATTTACCTGACAGAGGACAGGTTAACAAAGCTTCAAGATGCATGCCGTGTCCTTCATTCCATTCAACACCCGTCAGTAGCTCAATGCATGGAGGTGATCGGCTTAATGGTAGCGGCAATGGACATAGTACCTTTTGCACGCCTACACCTCAGACCGCTGCAATTATGCATGCTAAGTCAGTGGAATGGGGATTACTCAGATTTGTCCCCTACTCTGAATCTGAATCAAGAGACCAGAAATTCTCTTCTATGGTGGCTTCATCGGCCACACCTGTCCAGGGGGATGCCATTCAGCAGGCCAGACTGGACAATTGTAACAACAGACGCCAGCCTACTAGGTTGGGGCGCTGTCTGGAATTCTCTGAAGGCTCAGGGATTATGGAATCAGGAGGAGAGTCTCCTTCCAATAAACATTCTGGAATTGAGAGCAGTTCTCAATGCCCTTCTGGCTTGGCCCCAATTAACAACTCGGGGGTTCATCAGGTTTCAGTCGGACAATATCACGACTGTAGCTTACATCAACCATCAGGGAGGGACAAAAAGCTCCCTAGCAATGATGGAAGTATCAAAGATAATTCGATGGGCAGAGTCTCACTCTTGCCACCT
The DNA here is from genome assembly GCF_027579735.1 of Bombina bombina. Lineage (NCBI taxonomy): Eukaryota > Metazoa > Chordata > Amphibia > Anura > Bombinatoridae > Bombina > Bombina bombina. The sequence goes on along the minus strand of NC_069499.1, from coordinate 972,761,312 downwards.
GTCAGCAATCCACATCCCGGGAGTGGAGAACTGGGAGGCGGATTTCTTGAGTCGCCAGACTTTTCATCCGGGGGAGTGGGAACTTCATCCGGAGGTCTTTGCCCAAATACTTCGACGTTGGGGCAAACCACAGATAGATCTCATGGCGTCTCGCCAGAACGCCAAGCTTCCTCACTACGGGTCCAGATCCAGGGATCCGGGAGCGGTTCTGATAGATGCTTTGACAGCACCTTGGAACTTCGGGATGGCTTATGTGTTTCCACCCTTCCCGCTGCTTCCTCGATTGATTGCCAAAATCAAACAGGAGAGAGCATCAGTGATTCTAATAGCACCTGCATGGCCACGCAGGACTTGGTATGCAGATCTAGTGGACATGTCATCCTGTCCGCCTTGGTCTCTACCTCTAAGACAGGACCTTCTGATACAGGGTCCGTTCAAACATCAAAATCTAACTTCTCTGAAGCTGACTGCTTGGAAATTGAACGCTTGATTTTATCAAAACGTGGTTTTTCTGAGTCGGTTATTGATACCCTGATACAGGCTAGGAAGCCTGTTACCAGAAAGATTTACCATAAAATATGGCGTAAATACCTATACTGGTGTGAATCCAAACGTTACTCCTGGAGTAAGGTTAGGATCTCTAGGATCTTGTCCTTTCTACAAGAAGGCTTAGAAAAGGGTTTATCGGCTAGTTCATTAAAGGGACAGATTTCAGCTCTGTCCATCTTGTTACACAGGCGTCTGTCAGAAAATCCAGACGTCCAGGCCTTTTGTCAGGCTTTAGCTAGGATCAAGCCTGTGTTTAAAGCTGTTGCTCCACCATGGAGTTTAAACTTAGTTCTTAACGTTTTACAGGGTGTTCCGTTTGAACCCCTTCACTCCATTGATATGAAATTGTTATCTTGGAAAGTTCTGTTTTTAATGGCTATTTCCTCGGCTCGAAGAGTCTCTGAGTTATCAGCATTACATTGTGATTCTCCTTATCTGATTTTTCACTCAGACAAGGTAGTTCTGCGTACTAAACCTGGGTTCTTACCTAAGGTAGTTACTAACAGGAATATCAATCAAGAGATTGTTGTTCCATCCTTGTGTCCAAATCCTTCTTCAAAGAAGGAACGTCTTCTACACAATCTGGATGTAGTTCGTGCCCTCAAGTTCTACTTGCAGGCAACTAAAGATTTTCGTCAAACTTCTTCCCTGTTTGTCGTTTATTCTGGACAGAGGAGAGGTCAAAAAGCTTCTGCTACCTCTCTCTCTTTTTGGCTTCGTAGCATAATACGGTTAGCCTATGAGACTGCTGGACAGCAGCCTCCTGAAAGAATTACAGCCCACTCCACTAGAGCTGTGGCTTCCACTTGGGCCTTTAAGAATGAGGCCTCTGTTGAACAGATTTGCAAGGCTGCAACTTGGTCTTCGCTTCATACTTTTTCCAAATTTTACAAATTTGATACTTTTGCTTCTTCGGAGGCTATTTTTGGGAGAAAGGTTCTTCAGGCAGTGGTTCCTTCTGTATAATGAGCCTGCCTATCCCTCCCGTCATCCGTGTACTTTTGCTTTGGTATTGGTATCCCAGAAGTAATGATGACCCGTGGACTGATCACACATAACAGAAGAAAACATAATTTATGCTTACCTGATAAATTCCTTTCTTCTGTTGTGTGATCAGTCCACGGCCCGCCCTGTTTTTAAGGCAGGTAAATATTTTTTAAAATTATACTCCAGTCACCACTTCACCCTTGGTTACTCCTTTCTCGTTGATTCTTGGTCGAATGACTGGGACTGACGTAGAGGGGAGGAGCTATATGCAGCTCTGCTGGGTGAATCCTCTTGCATTTCCTGTTGGGGAGGAGTTATATCCCAGAAGTAATGATGACCCGTGGACTGATCACACAACAGAAGAAAGGAATTTATCAGGTAAGCATAAATTATGTTTTTAATCATGACCGTTTTTTTGGATTTGACTGTCCCTTTAATCTCTGGCTCTGCAATACGTGTAACCAGCTTCTGTTCCTCCCTGTGTATTGGGGTCTAATTCTCAGAAAGAAAGTGTTCATATGTTGGATACCTTACTGCCTGAGAGTGACACGCTAATGCACACAGTTCACATGTAGCCTCTGACTGGTGCACACATGCCATGCACTTGTTTGGTTGACAGACAGTCTCTACCAATCAATACTGATCTGCAAAGTTTAAAAAAACAGCATTTACATTGTACATTTGTTAGTCAAAATGTCATTTGATTACAAAATATATACTATTTTTTTTTATGTTCACAGGACATACCCCTTGAAAAGCCTCTTGAATGTTGTTTATCTTATCTCCCTTGCTGTGTCAGATTACAGACAGATTATAAATGAGTTTGCACATATCATTCCAATCACTATGTAGCCTCTGTGGGGATTGGAAACACTAAAAGTTTCAAAGTTAAATTAGAGGAAAAGCTGGCAAAATAAATAATGCAAAGTGCATTGGATTTTTTTTTTTAATTATGCGTAGTTAAACAATTCATGGGGAATACAATTTTGGGTTTAAGATCCCTTTGAGTAAACTATTCTATGGCTTGTGCTAGAATAAAATTGAAAGTATACATGTTGAAACAAATGTTTGTATACAGCTGATATTCTATAGTATACCCTGTTGGACAAATGTTCAAACTCTAGGAGTTTTCTATCTCCTTTCTCTCTCCATTTTTTTGTTATAAAAAATACAGCTCTTACAGT